>NC_134693.1:24602214-24804714 GCF_050947455.1 Rhinoderma darwinii | reverse complement strand
ATTTTCTTTCCCTTTTTCGTTCTCTATTTTTTAGTTATACTTTTTATACTAATATGCAAACACTAAACGGCAATACCACCAGCTTCATACTTCTACAATGATACAAGAGACCCACATTTATAATTAAGGCAAAAATGTGGTTGGAAATATACAGAAATTTTTTTATGTTTCCAAAGTTCAAGATTATGATTGTTAGCTGCAAGAGTCTACATAAAGATTTTTTTTTTCCAAAATGCCCTTTTTGCCCCCTCAATGTTTTAATACTGGGAGAACTGCGCCAGAGATTTCCAGTCATGCCCAAAGTGCAGCAGTTCCTTTACTAAACACTGCAGCCCCAAAAGAATAGTCTAGGCAGAACTGATCCACTGTGTTGTGCAGGTTCTGAGGGGGTGGAGCATGACCGTGATTCAACGTACTCCAGTCATGCCCCACCCCCTCAGGGCCTGCACTAGGCAGAACACAGTATTAGTTTTGCCTAGAGTGTTACTTTAATGTGTGAACTGGCAAATGTCTGAGCTTGCAGGCCGCAATTGATTGATATTTTAAACACTATTTCTCTTTAATTATGTACATAAATAGTAGTTAAAGGATATTCATCTCTGCCCAACTTATACCATAAAATGGAAGGTCTGTTGCTATCAACTAAAATACTCGAAGTTACTGAAACCATTATTTGGCTTAAAATATTACTTACTAAGCAGCAGTAACCTAAGTAAGTGAACACAACTGGAAGGTGACAACATTAGATCTGCATGCTCTTATGGTGGTCCATTTGTATTCAGGGGCACAGTGTGAGAGTTCTTCATTTAGGGGCGCTGTGTGGAAAATATTTCTATTCAGGGGGCAAAGTGAAGCTCATACTTTTATTTAGCAGAAAATGTTTGGTATATTATTATTTAGGGTGCACAGTGAGGGCTATAATTTTCGTCAGGAGCACAGCATGGGACATATTTTTTTTACTTAGGGGCACAGCGTGGATATGGTTTTATTCATGATACAGTGTGTGGCATATTTGTATTTAGGGGTGCAATGTGGTAATTTTTTTAAATCAGGGGGCATAGTGTGAGCATTTTTGTTTTCAAGAGACACAGTGTGGACTATTATAATTTTATTTGCTTATAGATGTAGAATTCATTTTCCATTGCACGCTACACAGTGGGCACCCTGTGCGGTCCAAGCAGGGAACCTGTTTTTAAAAATTAGAATCCCACCCCCGCATCTACTGGAACCAAGTTGCATACATTTTAAATGTTTTTGTTAAGGTTTTCATTGTGGTTACTTTTTTTCTCATTTAAAGAGGGCCTGTGAGCTCTCCTGACATGTCTGTTTTAGTAAATACTTGCATTCCCTATAAAATCACAAATCTTAAACATATTTTCTTATAACTCTACGTTGTGCCGTTCCTCTGTTATTCCTCCTACAAATTGATGAATAAATTGACAACTGGGTGATAGCAGTTGGGGGTGGTCTGAGAATGTCCAATCAGTGCTCACAGTATCAGACTGTGCAGGAACAACCCCCTGTGACAAGGGAAATGTTAACACACAGTTGACAAGTTATTCATTAGGTCCTAGGAGGAATAACAGCAGAACAGCACAAGACAGAGTTATAAGAAAATATATACGCAGGACTCGCTCTCACTGAACCCGTCAGGTCCGCGGGACTGACGGATTCAGTGAATAGCAAACGATACAGCTGCTCTGTATAGAGAATACAGAACAGCTGTATCTCCAAAAGTAAAATTAATTTTTAATAAAAAACTATTTAAAAAGTTACACTAAACACACCGACTGATCTATTTATTAAAAAAAAAAAGCCCTCGAAGGTTTACATAGCCTTTAAATCTATCCAGTCCGTATTTTGTTAAATCTCTTTCACTTGAATTTAAGTTCTCTGGTTGTCCGATTATGTTTTTCTTACTCATATCAGAAATCTGAGCATAACAGGTTACACATTATATCCTGTATTGCGGGTCTACCTATCAAGAATTCACTAGAGGGAGCAACAGAGCAAATTATTTTATCATAATACCGATGCTAAATGTTTTATGTGGATAAAGAATTCGTAATACATGATAGAGATAGGAAAGTTTGCCTCCAGCTTGAAAATGTAAGGCTAGGGCTACACAGCAACCTGATGTCACCTGCAAGTCCTAGTTAAATTGCAGTAAAATTGTGATGATGCTCTAAATTCAATATTTTCCTATGAGATTTTTTTTTATTTGGTCGTATTTTTGCGATGGTTGCGAGGTCATAATTTTACCACTTGTGAGCCACATTTATTTGCAAAGTCTAATCCTAACCTAAGTGCACACTAACGGTATGTTCACACGCTAAACTAAAAGCGACTGTAAAATACGTAGGTGTTTTCAAGGGAAAACAGCCTCTGATTTTCAGCCGTTTTTTATGCATCAGGCGATTTTTTATGCGTTTTTTACGGCCGTTTTTGGAGCTGTTTTTCTATTGAAACAATGAAAAACGGCTCCAAAAATGGCTCAAGAAGTGACATACACTTCTTTTTTACGGGGCTTTTTTTTACACTGGGTTTTTACAAATGGCGCGTAAAAAAACGCCCCATTGGAACGAAGCGCAGTTTATCCCATTGAAATCAATGGGCAGATGTTTGTAGGTGTTCAGCCTCCGTATTTTTAACCGTTTTTGGGGCATTTACGGCCCGAAAAACGGCTGTAAATAGACCATGTGAACATACCCTAACATTTGCTTAGACACAAGTTTTGTAATTGGATCCACTTAGTTTCTTTGGGATTCAATTGGATGCCAAAATGTATTCATTTGCGCCTTTTCAGTACAAATCACTTCTTTTAGTTGCAGATAGCTTGTGTGGATTCAATGTTATACCCTTACTTACAAGCGATGTGATGCTTTTATTTCTATAAATGTTTAAAAAAAAATGAAGCAACTTTACAAATCATCTGGATTACAAATATCCTACTGTTTCGTGTATACAGCGCCTATGCATCCTATGTACTGTATTTCCATTGTCACAGACTACAAATAAACCCTGTGTGTAGTCTGATCTCTGATCCTGGGGTGTTTCTCCGTTCCAGCTGTTTCTTGCTAACATACTGTCTGGGGGGCAGAGGGAGGGCAGTAACACATGACTGCAGGATCAGACTACATGCAGGATTTTTTTGTAGCCTGTAACCATAAAGGGACATAGATCTGCATAGTGCATAGTGGATAGAATATCTTTTTAAAGGGAAACTGTCACCAGCTTTTAATTAAATCTGCAATACTTGGTGGAAGTGGGTAAAAAACATTTTTATGTAACCTATAATTATCTTCTATGTAGGCTCTGTAGCTTTAATAATCAATTTTTTATTGTTCCCGAGCCGTGAGCATAAGAGAGTCATATCTTCATTCCTCAAGCCTTTCCGAGTTAACCCCGCCGCCTTACTTTTGATTGACAGCTCCTCTCCTCCCCATAGAACACACAAAATCCTGCGCTGGCACATCCTTGTCCTGTTCTGGTGCATGCGCACAACGGGACACCATAGCGGCGCATGCGCAGTAACTAGATTTGAGGACAGGCTACTTTTCGGTGGTGGGCAGACATTAGAAGAGGAACCTGTCACCAGAATTTCACCTATTAAACCAGCAATACCTGGTGGTAGTGGGTGAAAAATAATTTTTATGTAACCTATAAATTATCTTCTAAATAGTCTCTGTAGCTTTAGTATTCCATTTTTTAGTGTTCCTGCGCCGTATGCTAATGAGCACAAAAGAGTCATATCTTCATTCCTCAAGCCTTTCCAAGTTAACCCCGCCTCCTTACTTTTGATTGACAGCTCCTCGCCTCTCCCCAGCACACATGAAATCCCACTTTGCGCATCGATGTTCTGGTGCGTGCGCACAACTGGACACCATAGTGGCACATGCGCTGTAACTAGATTTGAGGGCCGGACGAAGCAGAGTAAGGATGTTGGACCATAGATGAGGGGCGCATGCGCGCTATCTCAGACAAGATTTCGGCATTCAGGGCGGACCAATCTTTGGCGGCGGGCAGGCATAAGAAGAGGAACGAACGAGACTGACGGATTATTACTATAAAAAGCACAAAAGGTTTGCAGACCGTTATTTACGGTCGGAGGAAGAGGTTAGCAGAGGGGATAACGGCAATGAACTTTTGACAGCAGCGGCCAGCGAGGGGTGAGGAGAGTTCAATAGGTGAAATGATGGTGACAGGTTCCCTTTAAACAGAACTATTTGTAAAGTTGCTTATTTTTTCTTTTAGATGCATTGTAACAATAAAAAAAAATGAAAATGTGCACATAACCTTTAATATTATATATATTGTCAAACTTCAAGGTTTTAAGGTGAAGCCTTGGTTTACAGCAATTATCATACGTAATGTTATTATCTACTAATCACTTATTTTATGAATAGAGAGCATTGGCAATACTAGAGCAAAGCAACTTTGAGAAATTCAGCAGTTTCCCTGCAGGTGCCATCAGCAGCCCAAGTTCTTTGAATAGTGTTGGGATCGCACATATTCCGATAAAATCGCATATCAGGGGTTGCTCACATTACAATCCTTAGTAGAATATGTAAAAAGTTAAATTTTTAAACAAAAATGGCAAATCACTCCTTAGGTAGCCAGAAGTGCGGTTATCCTGCATGTTGTGGGTCTTTCCCCCTCTTTGCATCACTTATGTAAATTTTCCCTCTCCAGGTTTCCGGAGTATGTGGGCTATTCCTGGTGTGATGTAAAAACTGTGCTGTGTGCTCTGAGCCAATCAGAAATCTCCCCTTCTGTTCTCTGAGAGACCAAGACAGAGAGAATGTAACATGAACCCCCCTCCTCCCCATCTCATAGTACTCTGAAACCAAGTTAGAAATCCTGCAGCAGCATCCCCCTCCCTTTTGGTATTAACCGTTTCAATCTAGAAATATGTTATTGGGAATTGAGGAGGTTTCTGAACATTTATAAAGAACCTTCAGACAGAAAAGGGGGAACTAGAGCTCCTGGAAGTGAAGATATCACTTTCACCTAATAGTAATAAATCTTAAGTTTAATATGCACATGTACTTCTGATCTATACAAAAATGTTTTACTAATAGGTATGCTTTAAAGTTGCTCCAAACCAGAACCCCAGACTAAAGCAGACCTAGTCACTGGGACAAGTTGATCTCAAATACACCCAACACTAAAACTAGTAATCACTGGTTACACCCAGATTGCTAATAATCAGGGGTCCTAACGTCTATGGACACCTTTGACCTGGAAAAAATTATTTTTGCATTTGTTAGTCGTTACCTGGAGTTATAAAAAGTTGCACTATGATTCAGGCTGAAATTTTCATTCCTTTTCAGACTTCCTGATTTTCGGTTTGCTAACCTGCTCCTAGATTCAGACTTTTCTCATGTGGACTTGACCCTCCCAGTAATACATGCTGGATGTGGGGTATGTGAATCCAGGATGCTGCTGCCTTCACTATCTCTCATGTATCAGCACAGCTTCATTCCTGTACTGCTTTCTCCTTCTACTGCCTGTGAGGTATCTCTTCTGCCTTATGCTGAGAGCCACGGATTCTTAGGAGTTGGTATTTTCTTTCACTTTACAAAGATATACCACCTGTATGACTCACTCCCTCCCCCTGTAAACTGCTGTTTGGACTCCCCCCCCCCCCCCCATCTACACTCTGACTCATTACAGATTGTGTGATCTGCCGTTCCTGGAGACGGATGTTTTCTTCCCTCTTCACACTCTGATCTGCTATGTACAAATCCCTCCCTCTCCCTGCTGGTATCTTAACAATAAAAGATAGGAGGGGACGAGCAGAGAGAGCCGAAACAGCCACTAGCAGTGTGTTGTTTGATTTATGTCAGAATTTGTGGGACAACCAGCTTAGTGAAGGAATTACACAGACTCTACAGCAGCAAAATGGTAGGACATTTTTAATGAAAACTATTTGATAACTGCTGAATTTTGCTTTTAGAAAGCAAATGAAAAGATTTACATTTCAGTACAAAGGTTCAATACAAAAGCTAAATTTCCAACCATAGCATATAGTCAGAGAAGAGGAGAGGACAGTGTGAAGCAGACTCAAGTGCATAGCGGATGGTTGCTAATTCGACAACTAGTCATGATTGGCGGTCTCACTATGTCATTTAATGGATGCAATTAGTTCTCAGTAATTTTAGGCCCAGTATGCACTAGTCTAAAATAGACTACTCTATTTTAGTTTTTTGGAGTGACATTACCTTCTGCAGTATTCTGCTTAAATACCAGATACTCAATGTTTCATAATTCTTTACATAATCCTTCATAAAAGACAGAAGACGTAGAAATAATCTACAATACATTTCAGTTATGCCATGTTGGAGTACTACAATAGTGGACTGTATTTTAGAGTGATCATGAACCAAATGTTATTTTTTTTAGGGAATCAAAAATGCCATCAATTAAACGGTCAAGTCAAATCTAAATCCTTTTGAAGTCTTTCAACTGTAAGATCAGCCATGTGTGCTCCAGATTTCTCTTGCTTTCATTTTCTTATGCAATAAAAAGCTACTTCCTGTCAGCCATATTACCTACCATTGGGTTAAAGTCTTTGTCATTCAGTCAAGCATAGAGCCTACAAGTCCAAAGTAGAAACAGGCATTGAACGGTCCATAGTGAACTAAGTAGGCATGCTATGTAATATAGCTCAGTAATGATATCATCAGATGAGTAACTATAGGGGCTGCAGAGGCAGCAGTTTTATCTCGGCCCTTGTGTTTAAGAGGGTCCAAAGACCCCATCTGCCACATAAGGTAACATGGGTATTATATAGCACATGGTTGGTGGGGTCCTCCTTGGAGATTATGCATTGGGAGCTTCAGTTTATGATTCTACACATCAAAGACAGAAGTAACTGCTTGCAGGAGGCGATCCACTTGTTTTTTGGTGTTAAAAATCTTCACATGCTTTTTAAAATTGGAGCATGCTCGCAATAAATCAGACCTCATCCTCGAACCGAAAACAGTCAAGCATGAGGGACATTTGCAAAAACTTACAGCCAGGTGCTTTATATCTATGACAACATGTAGGCAAATGCCACACTTATGTGAAACACGCCTGTTGTAGGTTTTACGCCTGGCCCATCACATTTTGTAGTTTTCTTTTGAAGCTTTGGCTAGTGTTTTTTTTTTTTTAACAATGTTAGTCAATAGAAATTTTTGAAATCCCCATTTGGACATTGTTGCTTTTTTTCCTACCGCATTTTTTTTTTAAATCACAACATGCGGCCATCTGTTCTTCCAATTGGTGAGAATCCTAGAGGGGGGACTCGCACCTATCAGGCATTTACAGCATATCCTTTGGATGTGTTATAAATGCTTTCATGTTTTCCTTTACTTCTAGTACACTCCTAATTAGGGAATCTACTGAACTGATTATTGTAGAGTACTTTGTATTCTTTTGTATACTTCCCCCTTCAGGGAAACCTAGGAGACAGAACCGGGTCCCTACAAGATGATGCAAGATCTTGACGATAAAATAAAAGGAGAGAATATAGACAGGGTGATTAGCTCTTACAAAATGCCAGCAACAGGAAACTATTCTCATTAACTAGAATGTGTTGTCTAAACTGTGGACTCTCATACATTTTCTATTCATAGTGAATGCAATGTCAATGTTCTCATTTATAATCCTTGGCCAAGTTTAAATATTGGTCTTGGGTAACTTTATTACAATAAACTTTCCAATGTAATTACTCAGGTTGCTATATGACTAATATTACATTTTGGTTAATAGATACATGTGAAAAGCAGGGGAGGGACAAGCTGCATTGAGGTTTCAAAATGCACACCCCCACCCTCGACCCCTAAACTTAGTCATGATAGCTGTTTTGGATTGACTATCATTAATTAAATTACTTGTTTTGAGTTACCCTATAAATTGAGTGCCAGTACCCACAGCTGCTGGACAGCCTTGGCAGCTGCGCCCCGGTAGAAGGTGTGCCCCATGCTGGAGACTTTAATGGTCCATACTGGGTGATGACATGATTCTCTTTATATTATGAGAATCTTATTACTTGGTACTGGTACTGTTTACTGTCCTATATGTATTTTTAAAGCCCACACTAGATGAAGGATGAGATGGTACAGGTCTTTACATTTGGTACCAGATTATGGTAGATCATATTGTCATCAGATTTATTAATCATGCAAAGATACAAAAGGACACAAAGGGTCATCTCTCAATTATGGCATTTGCTAAATGGGATTTGTGTTTTTGTGTATATTAGTAGACTGATCTGGGCTTCTAAACCTTCCAAATATAATGCCCAGACTCCATGTATTTTAGACCTGCTCCTATTGTAAAAATACATAGATTAATATGTGGGTCGATACTTTTCCTCTTCCAGCAGTCTTCTTATTTCAATGGACTTATCAGGGATATAAGCAGATAAGGGTCCTATTACACAGCCCGATATGAACCGTGAAAAACAAGCACCAATCAATGTGTTCACTGATTGGTGCTCGTTTGCTCCTTTTACAAGGAGCTATTATCAGTAATGTATGGGGACGAGCGATCGTTACCATCATGTCGGCAGCACGTCTCCCTGTTTGCGCATGGAGATTGTCTGTCTGCCATCGATGGTAATATTTAATTCTGCATAAACTAGCAGATTAGCCGATGAACGAGCATTTGCTCGTTTATTGGCTGATTGTTGCCCTGTTTACACAGGGCAATGATTGGGAACGGGCGTTTATATAAACGCTCGTTTGCCCGATCATTGGCTAGTGTAAAAGGGCTTTAACTGAGCAAGCGTGTAATTTCTGGTCAGTTCCCTATCTATGATATAAGCAAGGTAGGCACATACTCACACAGTCAATATACAGTAGGATTCTAAGATTAATTTTTTTTTAAACTTAATACCTGTTCAGATCCACATTCTTATCCATAGGGGGAGGTAATAGTCAGTCCTGCTGTAGAAAATATTAGCTTAGTTTGTCATGTCAATGGCTTAATGGTCAGAGGGCTCATGCACACGGCTGTGCGTGTAATCACGGGCCGTGACTGCTAGCATGGCCGGCCGCGGACAGCTGCTTGCATTTTTGGCCAGTGCTCCCATACAAAGTATCGGAGCACGGCCCGTAAAACGCAAAAGATAGGACATGTCCTATCGTTTGCAGTACACTTCTACGGCCAGGAGACCTTCCCGAAAATAAGCGGGAAGGTGTCCGTGGACAATAGATGTGAATCTATTGCGGTCCGCAATTACGGGCGATTTTTACGGTCGTGTGCATGGGGCCTTAGTAAATGACAACTTTTTGAGGTGTGCACACAGAAGTTGTCACTTCCCTTCCCGCACTACTGAGTGCATTACTCATCAGCGGGTGACATTGAGTACAGAAAACTGGAAATTGTAACGCGTTATGAGAATGAAAATCAGAACAATTATTACAGGAAACATTTTTTATAATTTTATGAACATTTACTTGGCAATATTGATATCATCATTGATGTTAAATGGGTTTTCTGTCATTTTCCATTGATAGCCTAACCTAAGGATAGGTCATCAATGGGGTTTCCACCGATCAGCAGAATGATGGGGGCAATTGAGCACAGTGGAGCATGATAGCCATGTTGATGCAATCATGGCCAAAATACATTAGACTGAAGTTTTAGACAGGTATGTCAACCGATACCCTACCAGGAAAAACGTATCCAGATCCAAATCATACGTTATATTGATATATCGGAGAGAAGTAAGAGACAGACACTGCTTGCATGCTCAAATATTCTTCTCTGACTTTATTGATCAAAGCAATTACAATAATATCTTTCAAAAAGGGTGTAGACTTGATTTCAGCCATTCATTTACATTGTGACATTGACTCTGGTTCACCCAATAGCATATGCTCGTACTAAGCCAATCATAGGCATAAAAGCCTTTTTAAATGTAAAACTATGATTCTCATGAAACTCTACACCATCTCTGCACCTGCCGCAAATAGTATCCATATTCCCAGGCCAGAATGAATTATCTTACTTTGTTTCACTCGCAATGAAAGGGCCTTCTCATATCGTTTTGGGCCAGTTCACACGTTGCGTAAGGACTGCGGATTTTCCACAACGGAATTCGTTGCGGAAAACCATGCAGCAAATACAGTAGCAGCGAAGTGGATGAGATTGAACAAATCTCCTCCACACGCTGCATAAATACTGAGCGGAAATACCGCTCAGAAATTGACCTGTGGTGCGGAAATTCATTCCGCAGCATGTCAATTGCCTTTATGTAAATGCTGCTTATATGTTGCAGGATTTCCCCATTGAATTCAATGGGGCTGTAAATCCTGCATCAAATAGCAGTTGTTCCGTTTTTTGCTCCTGATCCAGTCTCAAAAAACGGAATTTAGAAAATAAATAAATAAACTTACCTAGGAGTCTGTGTTTCATCTTCCTGACATCTCATGTGACCGCCACTGCAGCCAATCACAGGCTGCAGCGGTCTGCTGGGATGAGACGTCATCCCAGGAGGCCGGCCGGCTTTAGTGCTGCAGTTTTTCGCAGCGGACAATCCAGGCGGAAAACTGCACCACAGTTTGGTGCGCATTTTCTCCCTGTGGCAGACAGGGCGGATGCGCTGCGTGCTATTACACAGTGTATCCGCCACGTGTGAACTCAGCCTTATAGTTACAGGGCCATTATACATTCCTTGTAGCAGACTCAGAGAAGAAACAGAGAGACACATAGCTGAGAAACATACGAGGGCAGCATTAATATACTATCTTAAACAACAGATAACGTATTAATCACTAAATGGATTCTTTAGAATACAAGATGGATGCAGGATACACAAGATTGAGTTTACAGAAAATGGAATCACTTAAACACATTTTAATCACTTCCACAAGCCCCTTTACTGCCGTACCTGACAGCAATGTTCATATACGTGTGGGTGCAGTGAATAGCGCGGAGTTGCAGTACCATACACTGCTGCGCGTATGTGGACATCGCTGTGTCCGGTACTGCACTAAAGGGGCCGCTGCCTCCGTATTCTGCTGATTGGTGTGGGACCACCACCTATTAATCATTGATGGCCTATGGTAAGGATAGGTCATCAATGTAAAATCCCAAAAATCCTTTTAATAATTATTATGGGTGGAGCGGTTTTATTTAAGATGACATAATTGATTCTTGTCTATAGAAGCAATATCCTAATACCTTGGCATCAATGACTGAAGATGCAGCCTCCATGCATTTAATATTGGTTTGCAGTATCCAGATTTGCCATATCTGCCTTTTCATGCTCACGTTATTTGATCTGCTGTTCATCACCGTCCTGTGACATTGATGTTTCTACTGAACTGATTTACTCCCTACAAGTTTGAATGAAGAAATGATTGGCTAATTTAGAAGTCATCATCTATAAGCCACCTGTTTGATTGGGGCGCCAGGTATGTTGGCAGAATTGAGAGCGGTGCTGCAATTCCTTATGCAGGACTCGGTTCTCCTAATGTATTGGCCAACTGACAAATACATGGTTTATTTCACAGCATTTCCAGCTGTACGTGTATGAAATCAGATTTTTCATGTTTCGGCTTTGTACTCTAAGACCCTCTGGCAGTGTTATCCTATTACTCACTGAAGGTTCATAGCAAATATCTCCACATCATTTTTGTATTTTATAAATGAGTTTTACAGATGAAATGCAGCTCATTGTGTACAGTCAATTTTACATATATGGAATACGGATATTTCTAATTACACAGGTCTACAGAATTCAAGAGAAAAGCACGCTATAAGAGTAAATCCAACGTCTTATCAGAGGGACAGTGGACAAGATGGTATAGATATAGACACAATTGAATGTTGTGGCCACTTGTGCCAACACAACCAGGGCACCAGGTAAAAGACCCATGGCAGGTGACCTTAGAGCCAGGTGCTAGTAACATTACTGCTCCAGCGTCAAATCCAGCCACAGTGAACCACTACTTCCGTGCAAGGTGAATGTTATATGCGGATACATGATATATACCGTGTGCTATCTTACGGCATGAATACAGTGTTTTTCGGCATGCAATACAAATGTTTTATGGATGGTTTTCAACTGCTTGACACTCTTATGTCTATGGGGTCAACCCAACTTCGTCAGGGAAGACAGGGATCGGGCAGGTTAGATTTCAAGCCATCTTATCCTATTGTTTGCCCTGAGATAAGTGGTGCCAAAGGTGTCTGTCTAGACTCCCCATGAAGCAGAGTTATGCCTTACTGGTTCCTGTAGGTTTTCCTGCGAGTACTGGGGGAAAATGTATAATGATATACATCTATGGAGTATGCAGTCTTGCAAAAAGTTTTCATGTTATTTCTCTCCTTTTTTAAGGAATTGCTATTTGATGAGCATGTAGTCAAAGATGTAAATATGTGCAAGTGTTAGTAAAGTAAACTTTGTAACGAGGAAATCGAAAAACATCTGTCGTATGTCCAACTCAACTTTATTGGATGAGGAAGAAGAACTGCAACGGAGACGATGTCTGTCGGCAGAGAGAAAATGTGTCTTTCCGGCTACTTTCTAGCTGCAGCGTCTACAAGCGCTCATCTGCAGCCACCACGGACACCAATGCAAAGCACCTAAACAGGATGGGCTAACAAGACATAGACAAAATAGCGGAGACATCACATCACATGGGAGGGGCACAAAAACCAGTTCTATTAGTTGGATTCCATGTTGAGGGGTTATTTATAATAACCCTACCGCCATGTTGAGTCCTTCTACCGATGGCAGCCAGTTATATGTACAGTATGGCAGTGCCACTGCTGTAAATAATATTTGTATAATCACCAAATTTTTATTTTATAATATTATGAAGTCTCCGGTATCTCAACTATTACTAAGCTTTTAGGATTTATTGTTCGGGTATAGAATCCAACCAGTGTACTTGGCTTCCTTCCTTGCATTGATCTATAGGCGAGCAGCCACAACAGATTATGCATCCTGATTTTATCTAGAGATGGACGGTGCTACATAGGCGCTGCTCATCTCTTTACTGAAAAAAAAAGGTCAATTGTGCCTGGAGTTTTCATCCTGCACAGGCCTGTGGCACAGGATTAGAGATTACATGTAAACGTCCATGGTCAGGCCACTCACATATAGCCCCAGATAGAGGACGAGGACAATGCTGTGGGAACACGAAGGAGGAAAGTACTGTATTTAAGATATCTTGGGGGTGTCTGTGGAAGGCACAGGTTGTGTATTGTTGTTGACATCGAGGGACATTGTGCATGGTGTATGAGGGGGACACTCCGGCTGGCATTGTATGGGAGCACTTGGTTACAGTAAATAATATTACATTGGGGGATTGTTATTTATGCAATTCACCAATCATTTTTAAAGATGGAGCTTTATCAGAAAGTGGTTTACCTCTTTGGATAATTCCTCTTTATATGACTTTTATAACCCCTTATTGGGCATCTCTACATTACACATACTGTATGCCTATATTTTTCAGTGAGCGCCATGTTGGGGAGGTCACCTGGCGAGGGTACTTTTAGCTCTCTTGCTGCCTGAGGCAGGGATGGGGAAACTGCAGGGATAGACTATTTCTTCAAAAATTCTAAACCTGCAATTACTGTAGGGATAGGTGCTGCTTTAAAGTTCTCACCCGCCTCATGGATGGTGCACCCCTGTCATCTGGTAATAACAGTTATCTGGATTGGGAGGGGGGGTCACAGGACTCACCCACGATGAGCTTGTTGCTGTAGGACCTGCTTAAAGGTTATGTACAGCTTTGAAATATATATTTTTTAAAATAGAAATGTCTTTCAGTGGGATTTGTCTAACTTTCAAAATACTTTTTATTAAAAATGATTTTAACTTTTTAAGATACAGCTACTTTGTATCCTGTATACAGAGCAGCTGTATCTAGCGCTGAAACCTGTATCTGCTAGGTCCGCGGGACTGACGGGTTCAGCGACAACGGGGCCTGCACGTCTCTGAAATGCAGGATCCACCTGTAATCGATCACATCTAAGTTATGAACTTAGATGTGATCGATAACAGCTCGATCCTGCGTGTCAGAGACATACAGGACCCATTGAAACTGAACCCGTCAGTCCCGCGGACCTAGCAGATACAGGTTTCAGCGCTAGATACAGCTGCTCTGTATACAGGATACAAAGCAGCTGTATCTGAAAAAGTAAAAATAGTTTTTAAATAAAAAGTATTTTGAAAGTTGCACCTTTTACCCATTTGACGGCGGGCGCTGCAGGTCTTGAGTTTACAGTAACGTTTTTTGACGTTGCTGCAGAAAAGGCTAAAGAGAAACCCAGTGAGCGCATATTCGTTCACATCTGCGTTGGGACTCCGTTTATGGGTTCCAACGGAGCTTTCCATCAGGGGAACCCATGAACGGAATCCAAACTGAAACAAACGCAACCATAGGTTTCCGTTTGCAACACCATTGATCTAACAGGAGCTGTTTCTAACAGCTCCTGAACTTAGAAATGCATACTGAATACGGCTGGGATCAGTGGAACCTCCGACCACAGCTGTTTAACTCTTTGATCGTCACGTTCTGTAATCGCAGCATGATCAAAGTGGACTCCCCTCTTAGTTGTGTCATCGAAAAAACCCAGTGATGCAATAGGAGACTGGGGAAACCTTCTGCCGTCAACCCTAAGGACCTAGAAAGGACTGCAGCGCTATCTGTTCTGTAAGTCTGCTGTTAGGGCACACTATGTGTTGAATGTGTAACAGGAGTATACTAATAAATTATAAGTATAAAATAAAGTTTAAGAAAGTAATTTTTTCATGGGATTTTAAAAAAAAAAATTAAAAAAAATGTAAGGAAAAGAATATAATATTAGCATTAAATACATATTTTATTGCCTATACATTACATACAAAAAACCTACACATATTAGGTATCTACACAATCGTAATAACCTGAAGAATTAATTTAGCAGGTTATTTAATATGAAATGTGAATGGTATAAAAAATAAAAATTGCTGAAAATAGTTTTTTTTCTAGTCACGCTGCAAAAAGAAATGACACATTACACACTACTTTATTTGTACGCTAAACTGCGCAGGAAAAAAGCCTTGTTTATCCCGCATAAAATACGGCCTCATGTAACCACGTCAATAAAAAGAGGCAAAAATGAAAAAAAATTTAGCTGGTCATTAAGACCTTTTCAGGTCAGGTCATTAAGGGGTTAAGATTGATTTGCCTAACGAGCTGTTTTTACAAGTACAGTATACCAAAATTCATGAAGATTCAGCCAGTCAATTCAATGGTAAACTTTGATTTTATTGAGGCACTTTGCACCTCCTGCCTCAGAGATGTCACTTAACTATAGGGAATTAGTAGGATCATCAACCCACATAATGTTGCCTCGCTTGTGCGTAGGTCACGTGTATTGTTTGAGATTTGCATTAATATTATAATTACGTATTTTCAATGACTCCTGTTAGAGTTTATGTCTTTTGGGAGATTGTTAAATTGTTATTTTGTCGGGGTCTTATTTCACCTGACTATTATGATGAGGAAACCGCTCAAGCGCAGATGGATGGTAAACACAAAACAGAACTCTTATCTTGCCTGGGAGAGGGTGAACTAATTGGGATGATGCTTCTTGCAAGACAAAGCCTTTAAGAGGACGTGGCTGGTCCCTCTGGAGCCTCTCCAGCACTTCTCCGAACATTCTTCAGTACTTTGTAGGAGATTTTCTCCTTATTGAAGCATTCAGCCATGGAAGTAATTGGCAATAGATGCTCATCATTAATTCACCTAAAATACTATTAGGTATGTCTTATGTAATGTTGCATTTAAAGTGACAGCAGATGCTAAATAGACATCTTCAGGAAATACATATAGATGCAGATCATCTGTGGGATTTGTGTATTTGAGCATTTAAAACGATGACTATAAGAACTGAACGTGGAGAGAAAGCGTGCAGAAATCTACATCCACATAGATAACGGTATACAACATTTTACTGGGTTCTGTATTGTAGTGATGTTTATTTAAAGGGAACCTGTCGCCAGAATTTCACCTATTAAACCAGCAATATCTGGTGGTAGTGGGTGAAAAAACATTTTTATGTAACCTATAATTATCTTCTAAATAGTTTCTGTACCTTTTAGTATTTCATTTGTTAGTGTTCCTGCGCCGTATGCTAATGAGCACAAAAGAGTCATATCTTCATTCCTCAAGCCTTTCCGAGTTAACCCCGCCTCCTTACTTTTGATTGATTGCTCCTCGCCTCTCCCCAGCACACATGAAATCCCGCATTGCGCATCGATGTTCTGGTGCGTGCGCACAACTGGACACCATAGTGGCACATGCGCCGTAATTAGATTTGAGGGCCGGACGAAGCAGAGTAAGGATGTTGTACCATACATGAGGGGCGCATGCGCGCTATCTCAGACAAGATTTCGGCATTCAGGGCGGACCAATCTTTGGCGGCGGGCAGGCATAAGAAGAGGAACGATCGAGATTGCCGGATTATTACCATAAAAGTGCAAAATGTTTGCAGACCGTTATTTATGGTCAGAGGAGGAGTTTATGAGAGGGGATAATGGCAATGAACTTTTGATAGCAGCGGCCAGCGAGGGGTGAGTACGGTTCAATAGGTGAAATGCTGGTGACAGGTTCCCTTTAAGGAACACAAAATCTATAAATTAAGAAGAAAACAAAACTAGAAAACATGGATTTGTCAGTCTGTAAGAATTATGTGATGCAAGGATTTGAGGTCATGGTCACCTCCATCTTTGGCTGATAATTAACTGAGTGGGAGGGGCTTAGCTAAGCCCTGCCCCTTTAATTTTCCTAAAGAGAGTCTCCCAGGAAATATTCATTTGGTCTTTGCTCCAGCGTTCTTACTTGTAAAACAGGTGGTATGTGGAAAGGAAAGACAATCTGCATACCTTCCGGAACACATATGGAAGACTATTTTTTTGTTTTTGCTTATATCCTTTTCATTATAATATGGAACAGGACAGGATAAAAAAAGGCAAAGAATCGTGGGGTATTCTACTAGGGAGACCTTTAAAACATTCCAATTAAGAGGATTTTCTGGGATTAGCCACAAATTAGACCATAAATGCCTGATAAGTGGAGGTTTCACCTCTGGGACAGTTACATAACGAGTGAGAATGGAAGTGCCCTGATCCCCCTTTGCCAATTCAAAGCAGGTGTCAGTGGCCGCTTGGGGAATAAATAGAAGTTGCTGAGTCCCTAGAAAATTTGCATGTTAAAGGGGTTGTCCAGTTATAAGAAATTGATGGCCTATCCTCAGGATAGGCCAGCAATATCTGATCTGTCCTTTTCTGACTTCCGGCACCCCTGCTGATCAGCTGTTTGGAAGGGTCCGCGGCACTCACAGAGACACTTGTAGCAGTGGTTCACAGTATTACAGCCTTCTCCCATTCACTTCAATAGGATAAGGTTGTAATACTGTGAACCGCCGCTACAAGTGTGTCGGCGAATCACAGTGCGAGCAGATAAGGAATGAAGGGGAAGCAGCTCTCTTACAAGTACCGCGGCCCTTTCAAAACAGTTGATCAGCAGGATTGACCAAAGTTGGATCCCCACTGATCAGATATTGTTGGCCTGCCCTGAGGATAGACCATCAATTTCTTTTGACTGGACAAGAGGGCACACCGGCTGAGTTGCGGTAAAAAATAAAAAGTACATTCCCAGTATGGTCTGACAATTGATCATCAGACAACTATCTCCCAGAGATATACTGTGCCATATATGTGCTCCCAGACATATACTGTGCTGCCAATGTGCAGACAAGACCTCAAAATAAATTCAGACACTTGACCAGACTCCAAAATAAATTCAGAACCTAGATCTGACCCTAAAATTAATCCAGACCCCAGACCAGACCAATAAATAAATTCAGACCCCAAACTAGACAATCTATTTAATTCAGACCCCAGTACAGGCCCGGAAATGAATCCAGACCAGATCCCAAAATTAATTCACACCACAGACCCCTAGATAGATTAAGACCCCAGATCAGATCTCAAAATAAATTCAGACCCGAGACCAGAGAGCTCCATTTAGTTACAGCTCCTGGACCTGGGCCGTTGTGCAGAGGGTCCTAATGACGGCCACATCAGGCGGTGTGTTGCAGTGCCTGGAAGTGGAGAGGACCTGGGAGTGAGGAGCTGTAAGTGATTCTGGCCATTTTCTATCAGATCAAATCCAATAGCTAAAGGCTAGGGCCTTGCCCCCTTAAAGGGAATGTGTCGCTAGAAAATTTTTTTTTTTTTTAGTTAAACAATTAGTGTGTAGGTGATTAAACATTGTTCTAATTTTTTTAATTTTTTCACGAGTCAGGAAATATTATAAATTAGATTCTAATTTATAATATTTCCCAGCGCTGGTCACTAGATGGAGCAATTCTCAAAATTGCAGCATTGCATGTGGTAAAGCAACCACATTGCTTTATGCTGCAAAATTTGAGAAAACTCACTCGCTCTAGTGAGCTCTCAGAATCCCCCCTCCTTTATCCTGGCTAGTGCCGGGAGAAACGAGGGGATTGAACGGTCAAACCTCCTACACTGCGTGTCGCCATTTTTTGAGCTAACACACAGTGTAGTAGGTTAACATACAGTAGTAAACACACAGTAAAACATGTACATACACAGACCTAACTTACCTGCTCCTGCCACCGCCGCTCCCTCCGGTCGGTCCGCTCTGTCTGCTACCTCCGCTCCAAGTGCACAAGTCCGGAAGCCGCGACTGGAAGCAGTAATCTTACTGTCCGGCCGCGACTTCCGGTCCACAAGAAAATGGCGCCGGACGTCGCACAGTTCTATTTGGACTGTGTGGGAGCCATTCCCACACAGACGGCGTACAGCATAGTGGATGGAACGGGCCCCGTTCGCATTCACTATGGGAATGTATGTGCCGTATTCCATGTCTGTATGTGTCGTTAATCGACACATACAGAGATGGAAAAAAAAATGGCAGCCCCATAGACAAGAAAAAGTGAAAAAATAAAAAAAAGTAAAACACAAAACACACAAATAAATAAAAAAATGTTTAATAAAACACTAAAAGCAAATTGGTCTAAAATTTTTTTTCCCTGTGACACTGGTCCTTTAAGTCCACAGGCGCATAGCAGCCGCTATGGCTTTTATGGTAGAAGTTACTCCCCTGGGTGATGCTTTTACCTTTGAAATAAAAAAAAGAGAAGTGGCCACGCTCAGAGCAAAGGCAGATCAGTTTTTTTTCTCTCAGACAGTACTGTATATGTACACAATGAAATCAGCTGTTATTGTATAAGTAGAATGGACTATTTAGGAGAACTTACATTATAGATTTTTTTATTGTAACCATTCATTCTGTTTTCCGTGCATATACTTTCATGTTTCATGTTCTAATGCTGCAGAATTATGAATATATGGCTGGTAGAAAACTGACAGTATTGAAATGAGCGCCATTAAGAGACTCATAAATTAACAGTATTTCTTAGTTCTTGTGTAACCACTGTTTCAATGTTAATTAAACAACTGGAGTGTCTTGTGCATATGCGGCTTGCACTCCCTCATGTACATAGATGAGTATCATTATGGGTGGCTGCTTTGCTGTTTAATTATTTTTAAGCTGATTTTTTATTGCTGCAGAGTTTTTCTGCTTGGCTTGCACTCTCCGTATTACAGGTCCCAAGGTATTTGCTATGTTGGATTCACTCTTGGGTAGCGTACAGTAATACCACGTTTTTTCACCAATAGAACATGTCCTGTTTTACCGCTCTGTGTTCCCTTGTTGTGGAGGGGACAGGTCGGCATTTTTAAGTGAAGCTAAAGTTTGGATTTAATATCCAAAGCATATTAGCTAATGGCTTGAAGGGGTTGTCCCAGAATCGACAATCAATACCTACTCACGCTGCTGCACTCCGCGGCTTCCGTCATTCCCATAGACTTTGAATGAAGCGGCAGCACGCATTCAATGTCCTCTTTACTGCGTTAGAGCAGTGAGAAGGAACGATTGGTGGGGATCCCAGTGACGGAGTTCCCAGCGGTCAGACAATTATAACCTATTTTGTAAATTGGTGATAATTGTCGATTCAGGAACAACTCCTTTAAAATATCAATTTCAATATACAGAATATAAAATATATTTTAAAAGGCTCCTGTATATTTTAGTACTCATGCACATAGCAGCTTTACAACTTTATACATGCTCTGAGCTTTACTGAGCCTTATTATGCACCGTAGAGCTCTATGGGTCCATACCATACCTCCATATGCCCCCAATTTTATATTTCTGCTGTATGCATGAGCCCTTATAAATAATCATGAACCTACAAAAGATGTAACTTTGGAATTTCTAAATCTATTGTACACCATTTTCCCGTTCTCTCCGAAAGCAGCTAGAGAATGATGAAAGATTTTACACTGGTCGACATAGCTACGTCCAGGCTCTTGTATACATTCGATGTAAGCACAAATTCTCCTCTAATCTATACCAGATATACTATTTTAAATATGTACTTAAAGGGACTCTGTAGCTCTCTTGACAATATGAAAAACTTAGATGCTCCAGAATTATTTCATGGGGAATAAGTGTTTGGTCATTCCTCTGTTATTCCTCCTAAAAATGCATGTATTAACTGCCAACTGGGTGTTACCATTCCCCTTGTGAATAGGGTGTACCTCTACACAATCTGACTCATCAACACTGATTTGGCAGTGTCAGACTGTGTATAGACGCACTCCTTTGACAAGGGGAATGGGAACACCCAGTTGTTAATTTATGCATACATGTTTCAGGAAGAATAACATAAGAATAGCACAATGGATCCACTCATGTATTAACCCTAATAGGTTATTGGAAATGGATTTTCTAAACCAAAAATCCCCATTAAATGTTCCCTTGAAGAGAAGATGTTATGTACAGTTATATTTTTAAGCATTAACTTGTCCTTTAAATATTTAGACCCTTGTTATTATACATCATTAGAAAACACTTTGGAAATCTTTAGTTGAAAAGAATCACGGAAGCTTTAGAAACATTTTTAATAAAGTGACAAAACATTGGATAGGCTCGAATATTTTTTTGCAATGATAAAGGAATCTGTCATCCCTTTACCATGTCAAATTAGCTTGTCTTTGATGCCATCATTATCTAAACACAGCGAACAATAATTAAATGAAAAGAACTCTGCAGGACCCATAGAAAATACAAACACAATCATTTTTCACAGAAAACACCTAATTACAAGTGCCATCCGCAATCGAGTTCAATTTTTTTTTTTAAAAGCCAACCACAGAGTTATTGTTTATTTAATCACTTGCTCTATAGAACCTGGATGTCGTTAGAGATCTGGAGTGAGACGACAAGGTCACAAAACAGAATGGAAAGAAAAGAGCAAGATTTATTATTTACCATTTGCAATGTCTTTGTGCAAACCATCTAGATCTAGTAAATAGGGACAGGAACCCCGCTCAGGTCAGAGAGTGGGGTGCTTACTGCCACCAAGTCCTTACATGCTCCGAATCCCAAATGCATTGGTCCTTCCACAAGACAGTGTCATATGAAGGTCGTTAGACAGTAATAACTTCCATGACTGTATGGGGCGACTATGATGGGTCACCAGCTCACAGTTCCCTTAATCCTAACCATTTGTTCATTTGTCAGCAGTCCTGAGCTGAGTTTCAGGTAGAAACCTATCTAGGGAATGTAAAAATTCAATAAAAAACGGGGGGGGGGGGGGAGGCTTTCGCTTGACACGAAGATGGATTCTTATTTTGAAGGAGCGTGTGACAACTACAAATGACATCATAAATGAAATAAATCTATAGGCGCTTATTGATTGTGATGGTGTGTAGGTATTATTTCTTAGAGACAAAATAGATGTGCTCAGTAGGAGGCTGGAGCTGGGGCTTGTTAACCCTTCATATTTCTTCCAGTGAGTTTAGAAGAAATTCATATACTTTTGCCTGGCAGGTTTCCGAAGCATAAATTAATCTTTTATTTTTTAGAGAATGTCCGCCTCCTAACAATATGTTTTTTAGGTCCAACATTTTTATACCAAATAATAATTTCAATGCTAATTTATCATTTCCATACAATGTAAGTCCTAAACGCATGTCATGCTAATATATAGCCAACTCGAAAAAAAACAACATGCAGAACATGAATCTTCAACAAGAATAAACTCAATGTTCATTGATTACTTATTAAAAAAAAAAGTGTTGAACACAAATATATATATAATATATAATAATATAAAAATATAATATAATATAAAAATAATATAATATATAAAAAAATAATAATTTCTTAATAGTGGTTGGAGCTCTGATTTTCTGTTACTGAGCTCTAAATCCACTGTATAGTTAAGTGATAATAATTCTCTCTGTCTTCAGTCAATAGAGGGAGAGTTCTGCATACTGTCTTATCATGGATTCCAATGTATACATTTTGGTTATAAGCTCCCCCTAATGGTGGCAACATGCGGCCTGATTTTCATTATTTATCTATGTCAAGGCACGAGCTCTATTTCAGGAAAATACTTTTAAAAACTTAGCACAAAATTTTGGAACAATTAATATCAATAAAACACAAAATGGTGGACATTTACTTACAAAAAAAAAGCATAAACTATAGTTCTCTAATATATGAAAAATGTATTATTGAAAGAACTCCATTTACAACTGGAAGCATATTGGTCTTTCAAATTCTGCCCAGTGTTTTTTTGCTGGCCTATGTCTGCTCATCCATAGGGAGAATGCAGGTTACCATAAGGCACATATATTGCTTACAAAATTTGCCATGTTGTGCATTGTAGGCACTGCATTCTCCCCTACATGCAATTTTTGTAGAGGAGAACATTTCTGTGATAGGACATATGTTGGAGTATGTCAAGTTTTTTTCCCTCAAATTATATAAACAAAACCTTTGTACAATATAGATATCAGTATGGGCCTATAGCATGGGCCTAGTCTTAGGGCTAGTTCATAGGGCAGATTTTGCGTGGCGGGTCCCGGTGCAAAAATCTACTCCGGAACTATTCTTGCCGATGGCAGGAAGATTCCTCCCTCCCATTGCTATCAAATATATGAAATTGAAGCATCTAACTACCATTGAAATGAATGGGAGATGGAAATTTGAGGCGGAATCTGCTGCAAAATTCCTCCATGTGAACATACCCTAAGGGCGCAGCATATTGGATTTGTACAACACAGATCTGTAATACAACCAATATACTTGGCCCTAAATTCCAGTGTGTATTCTGCTGATAAATTTAGCAAGGCAACACATTGGGGTCAATCTATTAAACCTGTAACTTCAGATTTCTATGAACCAGCCGCCATTCTCCCCGATGAGCAAAAAATAAGTTGGTAAATTAAAAGGGTGTTCAGACCAATATATATATAAATTCATGGCATATCCACAGGTTATGTAATGAACGTCTTATAGGTGGGGGTCCCACCTCAGGAGAATTGAAGTTCTGTGACCCCCATTATGTCAATCAAAATAATCATTTTTAGCCTCTGAGAAATGGTGGAGAACAGAGCAGGCTGCGCACTCCCCCGTAACTGCCATAGACTACAATGGAGATAAAGCCACGTGAATTACTGACCTTCTCTCCTCTTTTTCCCCTCCCTTACTCAGCCACCGTCAGCCATTTTGATTGAAACAACAAATAAGTCATAAACGTCTATGGTTGGATTACCCCATGTAATGTAGATTGAATGGTTATGCGTTAGATCTAATTTATTCTTCAGAACTGCCGAAATTCAACATTTCATAGATTCCGATAGGTATGGAAAATTGTTCTGCATGAATATTGGCCCATATATGATATATGATATATATATATACACGATATAGCTTCTAAATTTGCTGCTAAAGCTATAGGGTAAACAGCTGCCATGAAGGGATGAACTTGGTCGGCCACAATGCTTAGGTAAGGTACTGTTCAAACATCTATCCACAGGTATCAGATGACCCAGGGTGTGCCAAGAAAACATTGCCCACACCATTACTCCACCTCCACCAGCCTGAACTGTTCACACCTGACATGAAGGCTTCATCGATTCATGCTTCTGGTGTCAAATTCTGACCCTCGAGTCATCTGACCAGGCAATGTTTTTTCACCGCTCCGTGATCCAATTTTTGCACTCTTTTGCCCACTGGTGTCTTGCCTCTTTGTTTCCTTTAGACATCAATGGCAGTCAAACTGGTCGTCTGCTGTTATAGCCCATCCATGATAAGGAATGATGAGTTGTGTGTTTGGACGTGTAAGTTGGAGCACTGTGACCTCCCATTCATCAGAACAATTCTGGACATCCTCCTCTTAACCCTTTTGTCGATAAATTGTTGACGTCCACAGGGACTCCTATGGCTGGATATTTTTCCTCAATTACACCATTCTCGGTATACCATCTGTACCACTGCACGAGAAAACCCCACAAGTTTGGTTATTTTTTAAATACTGGCCCAGCTAGTCTAGCACCGATGACCAGGACTCATTCAAAGTCACTCAGATCGTTGGATTATCCCATTCTAATGTGGATTTACATTGAAACTGACACATGGAAAACTCGCTTACTTAATTTTCTGCAGCACTCTAGGGTCACGTGTCTAATTTCCGTACAGGGAAGCTCCGATCATAAAAGGGTAGATTCCTCTATAATATTAGAGAAGTCATATTTATTTGTAGACTTGCATGTACAGCTATGTTAGAGTAGTTGACATACAATGTATAGTTTTTTTTTTTAACAATCCTCTTCCATAACCATTATGTATTGCGATCCATATTTTTATGGATATTTTACATTATATGTGTAGTTGTAGCACCTGTCAGGCAGCATAGACAGGGTATCCCATGGATTGGAGCTATGATGCTTTGGCATCTTGAAAGGTCTTTCATTCCCTTGAGGGGAAAAGAGATTTCTTTTGCCTCAATCTCTGAATTAATCAGCAAACATAACTCCTGGCAGAGAACAGATAATAACTTTTATCCACACATACAAGTCCATAGGCCACTGGAGCTCCAATTTAAAGGTTACTTGCCAGTAGCACATGGGTATTTTGTAGTATGAACCAATAGTCTTGAAGAGAATCTGTCATGGGAGAACAATTTTTCTTCATATGGAATCAGGACACAGAATAACTTTATAGGTTCCCGAGATTATGAGGAGATAAAAATCTAGACCTTCAGTAACCCAATACACAACCTGCTACACCACTCGTATAGTTACTCATGTAAAGTGCAAAGGGTTAAAGTAAATTAATAGCAGGCAAGCATATCTATCTATCTATCTATCTATCTATCTATCTATCTATCTATCTATCTATCTATCTATCTATCTATCTATCTATCTATCTATCTATCTATCTATCTATCTCTCATGTCTGTCTGTCTGTCTGTCTATTTCATATCTATCGATCTCATATCTATCGATCTATCTATCTCACAACCCAAAGTGGCCGTCTTTTTGGGGAAAAATCCCTCGGTCCCTCTTTGCGCCTTAAAGTGTACTGATCACAGCAAATAGGGTAAGTTGTTTTTTTTAGCCCCTTTATAAAGTAAGATTTTTCCAAACTTAAGTAACTGAAACAAATCTAAATGAACTTTAGTATAAACATACTTTCCACATGCAAAAAATCACAGAACTCAGGAAATATTTGGTTCATCCAGCATCCCTTGCAACTACCCACAACTCCCCAGTCTCAGAGCGTGAAATCTTGCATTCTATGTAAAAGGGGCTGTATATCTATATACTGTATTAATATAGCAGTTAGCAATCAGGTTAAGAGAAAAGAGCTACTCTATTGGGGAGCAGATGCCTTACTAAAGAAGGTTGTCGTAATGGGACAATTGCCTTAAAGGGGTTGTATAGGATTAGAAAACATGGCTGATATCTTCAAGAAACAGCGCCACTTTTGTTCATGGTCTGTGTCCATCATTGCAGCTCTGGCCCGTTCAAGTGAATGTGGATGAGCTGCAATACCATACTTAACCCATGGACAAGAGTGGCGCTATTTCTGGAAAAAAGCAGCCATGTTTGTCTAATCTTACACAGCCCCTTTAACTGTATCTGAATACCATATATGCATCTATAAGTGTATATAGTTACAAGCGGAAGATTTGTTGCAGAAATTTCTACGACAGAAAAATCCATTCTGTACATGTGAATGGGGTTATTTCTGCAACATGTGCATGAATTTCTGCTACAAATCTGCCTCATGTGAATATACCCTAATAATGCTAATATTATTCAATCCTTGCTATAGATAATACTGCTGCAGTTAGTTATTATTACTGTTACCAGTCAAACTTGGATTCGTCACTTTGGCATTTAGTAATATAACAATGCAACAACTATAGTAAAAGATTACAAATTATCTGTTACAAATACACTCAATAGAAACAATATGTGATTTTAAATGCTATCTGCTCTTGAAGTTCCTGGGATTGGCAGCTACCATTATTGAATCCTGCAGCTTTCTCAGCTCATAAAGCATCTCAATGAGATCTGATCGTATAATATACATTTGTGGGATAAACTTTCTTCCACAACTCAAACATTCAATATACAAATAACAACATACAAATGGTGACCAAAAGTCTTCTGTTCCTTTGTGATTAAAAGGGGACCAAAAATGATTAGCAGTGTAGTCCCTGAGTATGTGGGTACACTCGCTAATATACATTCCGGTCCCTGTCGCTCTGATTCTGAGATTTTCATCGATTTTTATAGCACTGCCGGGGGACTGGAATTCTAGTTGCACAGTCTTCTTTGACGACGATACGACTCTTCATCACGTGACCGACACCGCTGTACTCTATGTAATCGCTGTACTACTGCTACTACTTGTACATAGAGTACAGCGGGTTCGGTCACATGATGAAGAGTCGTATCGTCATGAAGGAAGACTGTGCAACTAGACTACCGTTCCTCCTCCAGCGCTATAAAAATCGATGAAAATCTGATAATTAGTGCGACGGGGACCGGAATGTATATTATTGAGTGTACTCACATACTGCAGTGACTACTCTGCTAATAATTTTCGGTTCATATATAACCCCTTTAAATGTTCTAATATCTACTTGTCACTGGTACGATCCTCTACTCTCTTACCCCTCTGCATTTAATTGATCATTCATTTTTATATTAACGGATCTGTATGAGTGTTTTTTTGCTGGATGAGTTTCAGATTTTTATAGTGTAATATTTGTTATTTTCTAATATAAAAGAATATGTCATCTATTTTTGCCTTACACAGGTCACCATAAATAAATGGTTATGATTATCATATGGGTTGTTATGATTATGGGGATTCCAAATATATGTATTTTACTTGTTGTCGTGTAATGTATATGTCATAAATATTTTTGCCAAACATGGACATCATTTAATAAAACTTGATCCTGCAGTTTTGTGTAAAACCACAGAAACACATCAAGAGTTGTGCCAAATGACAAACTCAGCTCAGCTTCATCTGCCCAAACTTGTATATCATGAAGAAATGGAAATGTATTTTAGGTAAATTTCTGGTTGTAAAGTAAAGTACGATTGAGGTATGCTCCAAAACGAAATGTGATTCATAGCTGAAGTGAAGTCCTATAAAATGACTTCAGGAAGATGGAGCTGTCCATGGTGCTGAAGCAGACTGGTCATGGCTGAACAAAGTTCTGAAATATTTTCTATCACTTTATGCCTGGAAAACGAAATGAACGCTTTCAGAACTTACTATTGTGGATTGGATAAATTAAATATCAAACACAGGTTAGAATATTTACTACATGCAAAAAATACAGAAGTGCATCATCATTTTTCTGGTAGAAAAACATCACAAGACCTACTCCCTATCATGCTTAGGCTGGCATCTAAATTCATGTATTCATATAAAACTGGTTATCTGAGCTGTAAGTACTGATGTAGCAGAGCTGAGTTGTCATGTGGAACAACTCATGATCTGTTATCTGTGAAAGCCAAACCTATTGGGTTATCTTAACTATGAAAATTCACAAACCACATTATAAAAGTGCACAAATCAGAGAATTCCGCTCTGCTAAATCTCTCTGTAATAATAACGGGGCCATCATATAATTAGTATGCCAGTCTCTCCCCCACATTCATATGTGTTAGAAAAGGTGGCACAGGGTCTTTATAAAGTTGGCGTTTGGCCAGAACAACATATTTTGAAACTTATTTATAGTAGAAAACTGGTGAAAATACATTGATAAATTCACATTTACATAAAAGATTCAACTCCTGATTAATCAAATTCCTATAGGTGCAGGAGATATGTTGCTCCTCCAAACCTAATTGGCGCACAGGAGCTGTATACATACTTGTGCAGTGAGCTCTCCCTAGTGGTGGCTGCAGGTAAACAGAAATATGACAATAAAGGGAAACCGGATTTGGAGCTCAGTATTAGAAAACAGACCTATTACCCATATAAAGCATTTTACACCTATTTAGTTTAAATAAAATGATATTATAGATACATTTACATGCCCCAGACCACCATCCTTAACTTCTTCATTACCCTAAACCACCAGGAATAATGTGTAATATTAAATGTTAACCGCTAAACAACCCTAGACCTCCAAGGATGTTAGATATTAACCCATAACCACGTTAAAGCACAATGGATATTACTATTAGCCCCCTTTACCACCCTAGACCACCAGAGATATTAAATATAAACTGCACAACACTCTAGACCACCAGGAACATTACAGGAAAACTATAACAAACCCCTAAACTATCCTCTGCAAACATCTGTGATGCAGTACACGTAGAAATATGTTTAAAGGGGTTTTTCAAAAATCTATATTTATCACCTATTCACAGGACAGGTGATAAATATATGATCGGTGGGGGTCCGACTGCTGGGACCCCCATGTTCATAAGAACAGGCTTACCTTGCTGTTCTTGGGAGCCTCATAGGAATGGAGCGATTGGCCAAGCATGCGCACTTAGCTCCATTCATTTCTATGGGGATGGCATTTGGCAGCCCCATAGAAATGAAGCCGTGGTCTAACATGAGCGCTACAGCTCCATTCCTATGGGGCTCCCAGGAACTGCACGGTAAACCCGTTCTTGTGATCATGGGGTTCCATCAGTCGGACCCCCACCAATCAGATATTTATTTCCTATCCTGTGGATTGTTGCTAAATAATGATATGAAAATGTCTTTATGTCATTGGAATTTTGCATCTCCGTTGTGGACATAATGCACTTAGAGTCAATAAGGCGACCTCTATGAGGTGGGTCCCTATGCTGCTCATACACCCAGAACTGGGACTAAGCCTACATATACTTGGGGATGATAGGAACCAGCATTAAACTAATTAAAATCACTCAGGGCAGAATGGGAGGAGTGTAAGATCAAGAAATTGAGCTAGTCACTACCTCCACATATATGCAATACATAAGAGACAAGAGAGTTTGATCAGAACTCTCCAGCAAAATGAAACAAAACGTGTATACAGGTGCAAGTACCCCTGTGACTGCAAAACAATACAGTACACATGAAAATGGCAAAAGCATTCTGAACACCAATGGCACCTAAACACTATAAAATAAATAATTACGCATTGCTGCTGAATCTACTTACAATAGTGAGGTTCCTAGCGCACATTTTGATCAAATTGTGTGAGCCCACCCGCCACGACAAGGCGACCTCTATGAGGTGGGTCCCTTCACTGCTCATACATAATGCACTTAGAAACCCCTCTTTGAAACGCCTGCATTTGCCCCTGCTTTACTACAGTATTAACAAACTAACACTACCATGTTGGTTATCCAAATTGTATAGCCAATATCTAGATCATAAATGGTTTTATGACAAAACGTCGTTCAGCAAGATAAGCCCCTGAAGCGATCTATAATACTTTTGCACCTTCTCTGACTGTGACGGTGTTAACATAACTCTGCATTATTTGGGTTGCCAGATAATTAGAGAGCGTTTAATGTAAAATTCGGAGTTGAGGGTAATGGAGACGATTTGTAGAGGAACAGATGGCTGGTCTTCATTTGCCTGTTGACAGGTAGCATGTCAGCACTTCAGGTTGTTATCATACAGAGAACAGCAGTTGAGAATCTTAATTAGGACCCAGAAGGGTTTGTTGTGTAGATTTTGGTGCATCTTTACAGGCACGCAAAGCTGCATATAAAGAACAAAAAGAGCCGACTGGAGTTATCAATATGATTGGACTGGGAAAAAAAAAACACATGCTCATTGTAGGGTGATTTCTCCGCTTGGCTGCCTTTGATACCCAGCTATAAATGACGACAATCCCAACTATCAAAGGCAAATCAGAAAAGCCATGTTTACCATACAATCAGATGTTCATGAGAGACATGCTGCGCTGGAGAAAAGGGTGATACAAAGTAGATTGATGGAAAGGAAGAGAGAATGTGTTTTAGTTTTGCTGCCAAATAAGTAACAATGAATGAAATTTCTGCATAGAACTGCACAATAACAGCTGTTAGCATTCAATAATGTATCACAATGACAAAGAAATAATGAGATAAATCTTCTACTAGGAAAGCCAACACCAGGCTTTGGGAATTATACCACCCTACCTATTATTACACTACACTTTCCAGGGTCATGAAATGCCAACCTTGTCTCTACATTCAGCATTTAACGAAATTGTGGCTGCTTGCTATTGACCAGGTTTTATGCTTTGTTACACACTCACCACTTTCTTAAATTTCAAGGCGTTGACCAGTTTGAACAATGCCTTAGGTCTAATTTCCACAGAGTTTTTTGGGCGTTGTTTTTGACATGGAAACCGCACCAAAAAACGGGCGGAAACAGCTCCCATTGATTTCAATGTGTGGCGGAGAAAGCGTTTATCGCTGCATTTTTGGCACACGGCACTCAATGGCCGTGGGCGAAAAAAACGCGGCAAAGAGTGCGGGCAAGTCAAAATCTGCCTTAAATTTCCTGAAGGAATTTTGAGCCAGATTTTTCTTCCTGCAAAAAACTCTGTGTAAACATACATTTATTGTTAGCTGGGTCCCCCAAATATAAGCTGATCACAGGATCTTAAGCAATCAGTTGCAACTGTTTAATTTTCCTACAGTGCCATCACAAGGTAAAGGGAAGTATTACACAGTTCCTATAGAAATTAATCAGCTGTCCATGTATTACGTGGATGTGCTGGGTCCTCCAAAGTGACAAACGCTCTTAAAGGGAACCTGTCACCAGCATTTCACCTATTGAACTTTACTTATCCCTCACTGGCTGCTGCTATCAAAAGTTCATTGCCGTTATCCCCTCTCCTAAACTCCTCCTCCGATTGCGGTCTGCAAACATTTCACGCCTTTAGCGTAATAATCTGGTGTCCCTTTGTGCGCACACACCAGAAGAGGACATCAATGCACAAGTGCAGGATTTTGTGTGCTGGGGGGAGGCGAGGATCTGTCAATCAAAAATAAGGGGGTGGGGTAAACTCAGAAAGACTTGAGGAATGAAGATATGACTCTTTTCAAATGAAGATTTGACTATTTTCAACTGAAGACTTGACTCTTTTATGGTCATTAGCATGCGGTGTGGGAACACTAAAAAGCTGAATACTAAAGCTATAGAGCCGACTACGAAGAAAATTATAGGTTATATAGAAATGACTTTTCACCCACTACCACCAGGTATTGCTGGTTTAATAGGTGAAATGCTGGTGACAGGTTCCCTTTAATAGCCAATCTCTGCTCTGGCTAATAGATGAGGGTCCTGAATGGGAAACATGAGCGCCGATCTTGTTGATCAGCGCTCGTTTACATGGCCCACATCGTGACCTTAAGTGTGGTTGAAAGTAATGCTATTAAATGAGGATGGTTATATTAGTGTGTAAATGGGTCTATCCAAAATGGCCATAGGTCTGCTTAAGCATCCGATCTAGGTTTGACCAGCCAACTACAGCTTAATTTAATAGGGTTATCCCACAAAATACATTATACAGGGTGGGCCATTTATATGGATACACCTAAATAAAATGGGAATGGTTGGTGATATTAACTTCCTGTTTGTGGCACATTAGTATATGGGAGGGGGGAAACTTTCAAGCTGGGTGTTGACCATGGTGGCCATTTTGAAGTCGGACATTTTGTATCCAACTTTAGTTTTTTCAATGGGAAGAGGGTCATGTGACACATCAAACTTATCGAGAATTTCACAAGAAAAGCAATGGTGTGCTTGGTTTTAACGTTACTTTATTCTTTCATGAGTTATTTACAAGTTTCTCTTTGTTTACAGCCATTGACATGTCGCAGAGGTTAACACGTGAGGAGCGGATAGAAATTGTGTTGATGTCTGGTGAACGCAGTACCCGGGTCATTGCAGCAGATTTCAATGCAAGACACCCTACGAGACCACCCATCTCCCATGCTACAGTTTGCAAACTGCTTGCCAAGTTTCATGAAACTGGTTCAGTGTTGGATTTGCCCAAATGTGGACGCATGAAAACTGTCACTAATGAAGAAACATCAGTGGCTGTCCTAGCTTCATTCAGCAAGAGCCCACAGCGTAGCACTCGCCGCATGTCACTGGAGAGTGGCATCAGTCGAACATCCCTTCGGCGGATATTAGCTACTCACAAATGGCACCCTTACAAACTCCAGCTGCTGCAGCATCTCAACGCGGATGACCCAGATCGGCGCACTGAATTTGCAGAATGGGCAAAACTAAAATTGGAACAGGACCCTCAGTTTACACAGAACATTTTGTTCAGTGATGAGGCAAACTTTTATGTGAATGGTGAAGTTAACAAACAAAACCACCGCTATTGGTCTGACACTAACCCACATTGGATAGATCCCTCCAAGACTGTTGGAACACAAAAATTGATTGTATGGTGTGGTATATGGGGTACAAAGATAGTGGGGCCATTCTTCATCAATGGAAACCTCAAGGCCACGGGTTATCTGAAATTGCTACATGATGATGTGTTTCCCTCTTTATGCACTGAAGTTGGCACGTTCCCTGAGTTTTTCCAGCAAGATGGTGCACCACCACATTATGGGTGTCAGGTCCGAGCATTCCTAGATGAACAGTTTCCTGGAAAGTGGATTGGTCGTCGTGGGCCAGTTGAATGGCCCCCTAGGTCTCCCGATCTGACCCCCTTAGACTTTTATCTTTGGGGGTCATCTGAAGATGCTATGCTGTGAAGATATGAGATGTGCAGCAACTGAAACTACAGATACTGGAAGCCTGTGCTAGCATTTCTTCTGCGGTGTTGCTATCAGTGTGTGAAGAGTGGGAGAAGAGGGTTGCATTGACAATCCAACACAATGGGCAGCACTTTGAACACATTTTATAATTGGTCAGAAACTTGTAAATAACTCATGAAAGAATAAAGTAACGTTAAAACCAAGCACATCATTGTTTTTCTTGTGAAATTCTCGATAAGTTTGATGTGTCACATGACCCTCTTCCCATTGAAAAAACGAAAGTTGGATACAAAATGGCCGACTTCAAAATGGCCGCCATGGTCAACACCCAGCTTGAAAAGCTTCCCCCCTCCCATATACTAATGTGTCACAAACAGGAAGTTAATGTCACCAACCATTCCCATTTTATTTAGGTGTATCCATATAAATGGCCCACCCTGTATAACTACAGGATTGGTGTTAAATGTAATAATCAGTAGAACGGCAGTAAGGAGGAGTTTCAATGGGACTGACGGGAACGGCCGAGCTGTAATTGGTGGGGGTCCTATCATGTGGATACGTTTTATTACAGTTTTCTTTGTATAATGTTATTCTTTTCTATAAGGACTTCTATTACTTAGATGTAAGCTAGGTTTCTTGTCAGTCATTGCTTTATTAATTGGCATCATATGTTGATATCAGAACCAGCAGAATGACTAAGAGTGAGTCAACCTAATTATGTTACAGTTATAATTTCATGTTTTACTTGGTATTTAGCACCCAGATAACAATAATATTATTACCTCTTTCTTCCCATAGTCTGCATAGAAAAACTCATTTAATGCTCCTTTTACTTAATTTGCCTTTCATTTTACATTAAATTTGAATGCTAAATCGGACAAACCTGTTATACCAAACACTGTTAGCAATTTGTATATAACACATTTCCCAGATAGAATACCTGTTATAATATTATTTTTTTTCAATTGTACATGTTAATACATCAAACTTTGTAATATATCTTGTGGGGAAAGTGGCCCATCTGTCTGTAGTTCTCTCTCTGTAAATGTTCAGCAATCTATCATTCACTATCAGCAACTGAAGACACAGAGTAGAGGCGGGCGAGGAGGGCGGAGAGGGTGGTGCCGCACTCTGTCTGTGTGTTTGTGAATACTGCTGTGAGAGGGGAGAAGGAGCTGCAGGATAGCATTTGATTGGCCAGAACACACAGCACAGCTCTCTATTAACTCACATTTAAAATAAATAATGAATATAAAAACTGCTTTTGCTGTTATCCCGCTGAAAAACAACAAGATAGTCTTAATTTTACTTGCAGCAATAACATTTCTGGTGGTGTAGTACAGTGAATGGGGTTAATGGTAAGATTCCTTGTAATCTAGGACAGGGAAGGTGTTAAGATAATAGACCTGTGGTAAACATGGTCTTACTGCATCATCCGGTATCAGCCAATCACAGAGCAGCGCAGAAAACCCTAGTGGCTCTGTGATTGGTTGACTGGAAAGATTCAATGTCTGTGTGATCTATAAGAGACCCATAGAGAGTGTGAACAGGGAAGGGGGAAAAGAGAAGCAGGATACTTGTTTTAAATCCTTGTGACCAGAGAGTGTGCACCCCTAGCCCTCTGGGCCCCTGTGCAGCTAAATAGGCTGCACAGGCTATATGTTGGTCGATGGTTATGAGAGAAAATGCACATTTACAGAAATTATGCACATACATGCAACTTTCCTGGCTGCACTACATCTAATATACAGCTACAGCTGCCTAGGGAGGTATTGTGGGTTTAAAATAGCTGGCACCTGCTCCATATGGCACGGGCTCCGCTCCTGAGCCCGCACAATTCTGGGTTAGCGCAAATCTGATGTAACTGTACGTCAGTTGATGCCAAGGGGTCAAAAAGGTTGTTTGAGAGTTAAAGAAATGAAGCAGTGTGCAGGAAAAGTTATCAAATGGAAAAAAAAATACAGAGCTGCCGCTCCTACATTGATGTTTCAGTGATCCCCGCTGGTCTTTGTTCATTTTCCTGGAATGATGACGTTTCGTACATCCACATGATCGCTGCAGGCAATCCCTGGCCTCAGAGGTCACGTGCCATACATGCTAGAATTCCCTCTGCGGTCAGTGATTAGCTGCAGCGATCACTTGGATATATGGCGCGGCACCGCTCCAGGAAAATAAATGAAGACTAGTGGGGACTACCAGAGCATCGGTGCAGGAGCGGCGGGGAATTTAACAAGTGAGTAAGATTTTTTTATAACATTACATGCAGCCCGATTAATTTCTTCAACTCTTGGACAGCAGTTCTAGCAGGGGCAGACTGATCATTAGGGCTTTATAATATTTCTGAAGTCTTAGAGTCCGGAATGGGAAGAAGATGCAGAGACGAACTTCCCCTCCTCTATATGTTTACTTTAGTCTTGAATGTATTGGTATAAAGTCATGATGTTAATGGATACTATAAAAGAGTACCCCAATATGGGGGAATAGTAATTTGGAAGATGACTACTTCTTTAAAGAGTACAAGTTTTGGAAACAAAGAGGGATTAATAAACTGGGACAGATATATACAGGGAGGGAAGTGTAAAAATATTCCAAGATTTATGTATGGAATATGGAATTAAGGAGAAGGAAATAATATGGTATCTATAACTTAAAGGGGTTATGTCGGAAACAAAACTAATTAGCAGTGTAGTCACTGCAGTATGTGGGTACTCACTATTATACATTCCGGTCCCCCGTCGCGCTGATTCTGAGATTTTCATAGATTTCTATAGCGCTGCCGCGGGACCGGAAGTCTAGTTGCACAGTCTTCTTTGAGGACGATACGACTCTTCGCCACATGACCGGCTCCGCTGTACCCTATGTACTCACTGTACTACTGCTTGTACATAGTTTACAGCGGGGCCGGTCACAATGGGGGTTGTTTAAATGTAGAAAACCCATTTTCAAATGATCTGAATTCTTAGTTAGAAGAATGGACTCCCCCATTCAGGATGTTCATTTATTATACTGCAAAGAGAGGTGCTACAAAGAGCGTCTCTATTTGGAGGACCCAGCACATCCATGCATTATACATTGCTTCCACTGTGAACTGTAAACCACATCACTAAAGGGAAAATGAACATTTTGTGCCCGGTACCCACACAGATTACAGATGATTGTGGGGGGAACACCATTAGCAAGACACCCTGTGATCAGCTTTTCATTAGGGGACTCTAACAACAAAAAGGGATTGTCCAAAGTGATGATATTATGGAATTGCATTCTAAGCAAAACCCTAACATAATCCTGTTACCAGAATTGCTTCTTTTACCAAGGGGCGCGATTCTTAATGACTGGGCATACAGGGCGTTACATTGACGTTGCACTTTTATCGAGGACATTTACAGAAGACTGTATTCTGTGAATCGCGTTAGCACCAGTGGCGTAACTACCGCCGTAGCAGCAGTAGCGGCTGCTACGGGGCCCGCGGCATGAGGGGGCCCGTGTCGCCCGCCGGCACGGGCCCCCACCATGGCCCGAGGCTCCGCTAGCAGCCGCTATGGCTGCTACAGCGGGACGCCACTGAACAGTACGGCAGAGCAGGGAGGTATCTCCCTGCTCTGCCATTAAGCAAAAGACATGTATCCCCTATCCACAGGATAGGGGATACATGTATGATCATTGGCAGCGATAGGGAGAACGGGGGACTGAAAGTCCCCTGAAGTTCTCCATCACAAACCTCGGACATCCGGGGTCTGTGTGCATGCGTGCGCTTGTGCGCATGCGTGACCAGCGCTCCATTCATTTCTACAGAGCTGCGCAGACGCCGGAAGTCAGAGGTTAGTCATGGAGAACTTCAGGGGGACTTTCGGTCCCCCGTTCTCCCTATCGCTGCCAGCGATCACACATGTATCCCCTATCCTGTGAATATCCTGTGGATAGGGGATACATGTCTTTTATTAGGACACACTGTAGGTCGCATTTTTTTTGGAGGGGGGATGCTGTATGGCGTTCCCTACAGGGGGGGGGGCTGTATGGCGTTCCCTACAGGGGGGGTACACTGTATGGCGTTCCCTACAGGGGGGGGGACACTGTATGGCGTTCCCTACAGGGGGGACGACGCTGTATGGCGTTCCCTACAGGGGGGGGATGTATGGCGTTCCCTACAGGGGGGGCTGTATGGCGTTCCCTACAGGGGGGGGGGGGCTGTATGGCGTTCCCTACAGGGGGGGGCTGTATGGCGTTCCCTACAGGGGGGGGCTGTATGGCGTTCCCTACAGGGGGGTCTGTATGGCGTTCCCTACAGGGGGGGCTGTATGGCGTTCTCTACAGACCCCCCTGTAGGGAACGCCATACAGACTCCCTGTAGGTAACGCCAGACAGCCCCCTCTGTAGGGAACGACATACAGCCCCCCCCGTAGATAACGCCATACAGTCCCCCCTCTAGATAACGCCATACAGCCCCCTCTGTAGATAGCGCCATACAGTTCCCCCTGTAGATAGCGCCTTTCAGTCCCCCTGTAGATAGCGCCATACAGCCCCCCCCTGTAGATAACGCCATACAGCCCCCCCCCTGTAGGGAACGCCATACAGCCCCCCCTGTAGGGAACGCCATACAGTCCCCCCCTGTAGGGAACGCCATACAGTCCCCCCGTAGATAACGCCATACAGTCCCCCCGTAGATAACGCCATACAGTCCCCCCGTAGATAACGCCATACAGTCCCCCCGTAGATAACGCCATACAGTCCCCCCGTAGATAACGCCATACAGTCCCCCCGTAGATAACGCCATACAGTCCCCCCGTAGATAACGCCATACAGTCCCCCCGTAGATAACGCCATACAGTCCCCCCGTAGATAACGCCATACAGTCCCCCCGTAGATAACGCCATACAGTCCCCCCGTAGATAACGCCATACAGTCCCCCCGTAGATAACGCCATACAGTCCCCCCGTAGATAACGCCATACAGTCCCCCCGTAGATAACGCCATACAGTCCCCCCGTAGATAACGCCATACAGTCCCCCCGTAGATAACCCCATACAGTCCCCCCGTAGATAACCCCATACAGTCCCCCCGTAGATAACCCCATACAGTCCCCCCGTAGATAACCCCATACAGTCCCCCCGTAGATAACGCCATACAGTCCCCCCGTAGATAACGCCATACAGTCCCCCCGTAGATAACGCCATACAGTCCCCCCGTAGATAACGCCATACAGTCCCACCGTAGATAACGCCATACAGTCCCCCCGTAGATAACGCCATACAGCCCCCTCTGTAGATATCTACAAAGGGCTGTATGGCGTTATCTACAGGGGGGCTGTATGGCGTTATCTACAGGGGGGCTGTATGGCGTTATCTACAGGGGGGCTGAATGGCGTTATCTACAGGGGGGCTGTATGGCGTTATCTACAGGGGGGCTGTATGGCGTTATCTACAGGGGGGCTGTATGGAGTTATCTACAGGGGGGCTGAATGGCGTTATCTACAGGGGGGCTGTATGGCGTTATCTACAGGGGGGCTGTATGGCGTTATCTACAGGGGGGCTGTATGGCGTTATCTACAGGGGGCTGTATGGCGTTATCTACAGGGGGGCTGTATGGCGTTATCTACAGGGGGGCTGTATGGCGTTATCTACAGGGGGGCTGTATGGCGTTATCTACAGGGGGGCTGTATGGCGTTATCAAAAGGGGGGATTTGTAAAAAAGGCACTATCTACAAGGGGGGGGGGGGGGGTTGTGTGACACCCAGGGGAGGGGGGGCCCCAGTCAAAAGTTTGCTATGGGGCCCAGTCTTTCCTAGTTACGCCCCTGGTTAGCACAGTAAAGTGAGTAATTCAGATTATAATCTTATATTAAGCCACTGCTCACATTCTAGTTCCCTAATATAATAGTTAAAGTGGATATAAAGCAGGAGCTTCACTTTAAGAGGTGTTCATTGAATATATTACCTAAAATAATTTTCCACATTAATGCTTTTTAGGCAATTTTTTGGGGGGTTTATTTTTGTCTACAAACAATCTTTGCTAAAATGCAGGCAATAACCTTGAATTTTTTTTCCTTGTGCAAGGCAATCTAGCCCAATGTGCCTGCAATTTAGCTATCTATGTCCACTCTAATACTATAAATCATTTAATATTTATACTTCATGGAAAAAAGGCAAAAAAAAAAAAGCTAATTTCCCCAGACATATGATTCATACTGAACTGAAAAACATTCGTCTTTTGTTTGAATTTCCAAACAAATTAAGAAACCTTTTCAAAAAGTCAGGCTTCAATAACTTTGCTTATTAGTTTCTGAAAAGGGCAAATGTACTTAAATAGGGATATAAACAATTACTGAAATGAAGGAGTGTACATAGCAAGTTTTATAATTAGGTTATATATTTTCCAGGAGATGTCTGTGCTCAGTCTCTCTTGTCTAGGTATGTTTAGATTAAGGTGGCGTAACCTTGCAATTAATTAATACAATCTTATTTCCTGTATTTTTTGCAAATCTTAAATGGAAATACATGAACAAATTTAAATATGGATTTGTCTCGCATTATCCTTGTACATGTTTAAGACTAGAGGCATGTCTATGAGCATTTATTACAAGGGTTGTCTGGTTTAGAAAATCCATATTTAAATATTCAAGCTCTGTAAGCGAATATAAGGGGTCCAAGGCCCTCATCTATTAGCCAGAGTGGCTGCAAAGAGCAACTATCCCTTTGGAGGACCCGACATCCAAGGACAGACCATTAATTTCAATGCGCTCTGTGTAATACTTCATTGGTCCTGTCGTGGCACTGTAGGGAAAACACTTGCCATTTCTGCCACAGATTAAAGCAATCTCTGATCAGATTATTGTCTGTAAACCATTCTATTAAAAAGGGAATGTCCAAAGCAGACACTTTAAGGTTTGCTTTTCATAAAGAATTACAGTTCCGTAGCACAGGATGGAGAAAAAGGAGAACTCCAGTTTACAGATGAAGACATCGCCCTGGGCAAATTTCGAGTGATTTCCAAACTCAAATACTTAATTCCTTCGGAACCCTCCTGCTTAGATTCATTTAGACTATACTCTACCCCCTGATTTAATGCTAAAAGGAATTGACCGGTCTGGCTCCACCAAACTTCAGATCCTGTTCTAGGTAACTTCCTACTAGCACATGACTATTAAAGTAGCAGAGTCTTCAGGACATTTCCTTGCCTTTCACCCATCATCACTTCTGGCTTTCCATGGGTGCTATTGCTCTATTTTCCACCACTTATTTCTTTCTGGTGTTCATGGCTATGAATGATCCTTTTCTAAATCTTTTTGGCTTTTTTATCCTTTATAAAAAATTCCTCCTGCATGCCCCTTCAATGTAACCTAGCATTTTGTAACCTAGTATTAGTAACCTAGTGTTTGTCCTAGCACCAGTAACAGTATTAGTAACCTACTAGCCTAGTATTTAGTAACCTAGTATTTTTCCTAGCATTTATTAATCTAGTATTAGTAACCTAGTAGTCTAGTATTTAGTAACCTAGTATTTGTCCTAGCATTTAGTAACCTAGTATTAGTAACCTAGCATTTAGTAACCTAGTATTTGTCCTAGCATTTAGTAACCTAGTATTAGTAACCTAGTATTTAGTAACCTAGTATTTATTATTATTTGACTATATGACATGTCAGAAGTTTGTTGAAGGTTTAGTTGCATTTTAAGTATGGGTCAGTGCCTAACAATTTCTAGTGGTAAGAGGTCTAGGCACTTGAGTGGAAACACAGCTGGGGTAAAAACTTTGAGCTGGGACAATTGACTGCCCCATTTTTAAGAAGTTAAGAACATCCAGTAATGTCTAGGAAAGGAATTCTACTTTTTCTTCTACTTTTGTCAAACAGCTACTAAACTATTTTTAGCTATTTGTTCCTTTGCTTTAAAAAGCACGTACTCCAGGCATATCTCCTTAATTTAATATTTCACCGTGGATTCAAAGTACCTTTGTTTAACTTACACAGTTACAGGAATGCAAGCAAAGTATTCCAACAAAGCATATTAGTCATTACAGAAACTGAGACGTGCTATTTCTGTTTGAAGGTGCCGCTATTATTCCTGGAGTAGAGCAGACTCTGTGCTTCTTAAAAGAGATCATTCGAATGAACTGGATTCATTGTTTGATGATCTGATGTGCTGTGGATCACACAACTAAATTAGGAGCTGCAAACAATGAATTTTTTTATATATATATATATATATATATATATATATATATATATATATATATATATATTTTTTTTTTTGTATAACAAACACATGGAGGAGGATGATCTGGAGCCGTTTACCAACACACACACACACGCACACGCACACACGCACACACACACACAATGCAGTGCTAGATGAATAAAAAAACTGTAATAGATATCCATTATCTAATAGTAGTAAAAGTGGAAGTAGTTTACAATGACATATTTTGAAAGGCTTGATGGATTTAGAAAATCCATTTTTGAATATCAATATTAGGGAACTCAGAGATAATAGAAGGGGTCCCTTGTTCAGGACTTATCTTATAGCCAGAGCAGCTGCAATAGCATGTCTGTCACTGGACAACTCAGCATGTCTGTGCATTATATTGACTTAAATTTCAACTGTGTAATGCTTAATTTTTCCTGTGGTGATGCTGCAGGGGAATTGAACACTTGCTGCATATTACAACGGATTGCTAGGGCTCCCAAACGTGGGACAACCTGTGATTAACTTAATTTAACGGAACCTTTCTAACAAAGTAGACAACCCCTTTAATTATATTTTACATCTCCTAACAGGGTCAAAGAAATTATGCATCCATTTATAGGTTTGAGTACAATCAACTAAAATCATTAAAGAGTATTTCACTCTATAATCAAAAAGTCAACAAAAAAATTGAGTTATATGGTATTTTCTCTTGTTATGTTGCTAAAAAATGTATGCAGAACCATTCAAATTATATAAGCGCACTTCCCATGTTATGGTAAAGTCTAACTACAGGCAAAAACTGAAAACTCAACTCTTGGCCAGACTTATAGAGTGCTACTTGGCCAAAAAGTTTCAATTTACCAAATCTAGGCCATTCTGGAGTTTCCCACTGTCCTCTACAAGGCCACAGCGGAGCCCTGGTCTGGCCGTTCCAATAGAGCAGCAATGTCATGAGCACTCGATCACGCAATGACAATATGATAACTCAGCATTACTGTCCTGAGCCACCAAGGAGTTGGTGTAGAAAATACAACAACTCAAGTGGGTCCTCAATTAATTAAGGAGCGCAGAATCGCATGGTGATTAAAGCCACCGTAACATCCGTAGTAAAAGTGAGCCAACATGACATTTTTAGTATTGGGATCTGGCCCATGGTTGTTTAGCCTGGTGACAGAGTTTTATTCCCCTGGCTGATACATTGCTGCAACATTTGTCACTGTGAAGTCCTGGACGCAATGTTAGAATTTGGACCAACCTGTAGAACGTCACAGTTAAGGGGCAAGTAGGCTTATGGTCAAAATTTGTACTAAAAACCCCAAATTCGGGTTTTTATTGTACACAGTAGTATAAAGATCACGGTTAGGATGAGCGCAAAAACAATCTATTTTTAAGTTAGGAAAATTGTTGACTTAGCCCCTCTTTCTGATTTAGCTTAAACATGGTATTTTTGGTGCCTGGGAAACAAATGAAGCATCTAGCGCATCTTTCGATGTCAATCAATGTCCTTAACCACTGAGCTTGTCCTTCTTCCTGTCTGTAATTATAAGCTTCTGCTGTGAAAATAAGCATTCTATGAATCCAAGACTTCCTGCAGAAAACTAAGAACTCTTTTAAGAAACCCTACACTTTTTTGTTTCTTTGTTATTTTTGCTCCTTTTAAAAGGTCCCAGTTTTTGGGAAATATTATTTTGATGTAAGGACTCTTTAGCTGCAAACATTTGAGGAAGTGCTACATACTATCACTTTCTCTGGAAGATATTACCCAAGTTATTGAGTGCATGGAAAATTTTCTATCATTTTGGACCTTCTAATTTGCGCCTAGCTTGAAAATAGTTTTAGTCCGAGTAATTTCCTTTTTCTACCCATCATCTGAAAATGTCAATGATAGTATTGAACCTTTACGAGTAGAGGGCATTCTACTACTGTGTCTTCTTGTTTTTAGAACTTACATATCGCCATGACAACAACATCTTCCAATCATAACGTTCTCTTACAGAAAGTGCTGCGCATAAAACTGCTGACCTGCAATTTCTCTGCAAAGCTATGCATGAAAAGAGCAATCAGATAGAGCCTGGCCATCATCATGGGCCAAATATAGCTACAGTCTACATCCATTCTAGCACACTTCCCGATACAGTCATATAAATACATGCAAGATTAGTTTTTTCCCTTATTAGTCAGGGAATGGAGCAGAAAAAGTGTAATGCAATATATCAGTATCAGAGTTGAATCCAGTTCATATTCAGTTGATGTTACTATATTTCATTATGGACATAAAAAAGGGACATCAAATATGATGCATATCATAAATCAAAAGGAGGTATAATTGTATTATCTAATGACCGAGACCTGTAGTTTGGAATTTCTTTAACGAGAATTATATTTTTACTAAAGAACTAATATTTCCAGTATACCAGTAATTATAGTTCAAGTAGACTAGTACGTAAGTGGTATTCTTAAATTTGTGCATCTTAATTAAAAAATTAATATTAAATTAAAATTCTTAAAATTAATATACATCACTGATAAAAATGAATCTTCAGATGCAATTTCAATAATCAGTTTGAGTGAAGATTCAATATCGCAACCCTCTACCACCCCCCAAGCTTTTCTTATCAAGGGTCCCCCAATTTTGGGCTCTTTGGAGTTGGGCTAGAGATAGGCTTTATTAGATTCTGGATTAATATTTTACATTGTAGCTGATCACATGCATAGATCACTATTTATAGTCTTATTGTGACTAGTCTAGTGGCTGGCACCACCAAGCACACCCTGGTCCTGTGCCACTTAGACATCAGTACATGCCCTTGCCTGACACCAGGATGATGTACATGTACATAGAGAAGGAAAAATAGGGAATTGTCACCAGCACTGCTCAAAGAATCCGTAGTCAAGGATAATTTTTAGCTTTATTATTCAGGAGAAAAAAAAAACAAGCATTTCCAGGTTGGACCCAAAGCCTCTACAGACGTGATCCCACCTGGCACAAAATCCATAGTTTACTGCATCCACCTGTATATTTATCTACATGGTTTTAAGTTGTGTTGCCCTATAAAGTGCTGTCTTTCCTTTTGCATTCTGAAAACATCAAGACTATGAAGTCAAATGTTTTTATCAATGACCACTGCAGTATTGATGAGAACGTCCATGCCAACATGAACATAGCCATGGTTTCTCCTTCTTTTGTATACTACATGTAATGAGAGGGGGTTCGCCAATGGTTCACACACCACATGGGAAATGGGAATAGCTTAGACATCTACACTCCGTGCTGCCTCTATATCTATGATCTTGAATAAGAATATACACAGTTGAGTATCTTTGGCTGAGCAGAGATATAGCAGGCTAGGTAGGCATGTGTCCTGGGTGGTAGGTGCCAGGAGAGCACCAACAAGTCAATGAACCTTTGCCAGGGCTTTTTAGATACAGAACTAGGTCTCTTTTCCCCAGGTGAGTAATGTCCCGGAGTGAGAAATAGTAGCCACCTATATGTAGTGTACAATTAAGAGACGGTTTTCTTCTTTCTGAAGAATGGTTAGTTGCTCTGTTGTGAGAACAAGAATTTTGATGTTCCACGTTGTGTTCAGTTGTTCACGGAAATAGCTTGGCTCCATTTAAATGCGTTAAAACGTGGAAAAACACGAATATCCTTATTATCTGTTATTACATGTCCAGGTAAAAAAAGTTTCTGTTGTGGCACTGTTGCAATATGAGAGCAGCTATAGCTTCAGAGCTAATAAACCAATAACACACGGTAAACACATGAATTTTAATGTTTCTTGAGGCCTAATTTCAAAACAATTTACTCAACTTTTGTATTTCATTAAAGGAAAAAGTTCCATTTCACTTCACGGCATAGGAAGTTAAATAAAAAGCTTGTTTATTTGCACGCCCAGGGAGTCAAACTGTTGTGTCAATTGTCCCTAGCCTGGAAAAGGCTGGACACTTCTAAGGAATGTTGTACTTGTTGAATAGGGTTTTGCTCTCGAAAAAAAAAAAAAGTAGAGCACCGACTGCTCCTCATGGTAGATTAGTGCTCCTGTGGCCAAATTTGCTTTTGACTAATGTCAGGGCCCTATGGAGTCGGATCATCTGTTGCGTAGCAACTGCCTCGGCAGCACTGAGAGTATCCATGCATAAAAGATTTCACATGATGGCAGGGCAAAGTGTGAAGATTTTTAAGAAGTAGATAAAATCTCCACAGGAGTCTGAACTCAAGGTCCGAACTGGAAGGATTTTTTGTAATCCTCAAGGCTGCGCCTGCTGAAAACTTTAACTTTTTACTGAATTGAGCCACAACGTAAATAAAAATATCTAACGCCTAAGTCATTTCCAGAGGCTAAAAGTAGCCTACAGGGACAGGGAAATATTTAATGAACTTTATGTAACTGATTATTACTATTATAATTGTTTAATGTGGAATAATCACACAAATGGGAAAAAAAATTCACTTGGATGAAAGCAACATCGCATTGGAAAGAAACTATATGAAAGGGACTGTTTAAAAATACTCTATTTGGAAATTCTGAGATAAGAAAGTGGAGTCCCCCATTCAAGACCCTTATAACAAGCAGAGGGCAGACACAAAGTTCTGGAGGACCAGCACATCCATGCATTACACAGACAGCACATTGATTTCAATGGCAATAATGTAATGCTTTATTTGCCCTGTGGTGGCGCTGCAGGGAAATCGATTTCCAGCAGCAGATCAACCTGTAATTAGATCATCAGGACCCCTCTAACAAATAAGGATTGTCCAAAGAGGACAAGCCCTTTAAGCTTTGTAATAATTGAAATTCAAGGAGAGGATATGTAATGTGTAATTCTTGTTTGGAGGGACCTGGTTTAAAAACTGGTGAATTCCAGTATGTTTAATTCCTAAATTAAAAAAAATAATAATTAATTCCCTGTGGCAATCTGTAAACATACCTTAAACCCATGGTGACCTCAAAAGCGCCACAGCAGTCACATGGGGTTTCAAGAGGTTTTTTTTTGGTGTGGGTCCCGAATACCCAAACCCATTCTAAACATGTGTACAAGATTCAGTGTGATAGTCCTAGATTTTTGTCCAAATGATCTTCTCAAGTGCCAAATTGGCAAAGTAGTGATAGATACATTCAAGTAGCTGAGTTTTAATGTATGCCTTCTTGTTAAGAGCAGCGAGCAGTGCAGGACCATTGAGGAAATAAGCGTGTTATACTATAGGGGAGCTGAGCATCATATGGCCACTTGTTTGGTTGGCACCTTCGCATGGGAACTTTTGAAGTAGGAAGGCTGTGTTCACATCAGGGTCGGGCTTCCGCTTATTGGTTCCATCAGACCTTTCCGAAGAGGGAACCCATGAACAGGAAGGCAAACGGAAACCATAGCTTCCATTTGCAATACCATTGATTTCAATGACAATGCTTCCATTGCAAATGGTTTCCATTTGTCTCTGTTCCGTAAGGTTTCCATTTTTTAAGCGGAAACAATAGCGTAGTCTAAGCTTTGGTTTCCGTTTGCCTTTCCAGTGATGGGTTCCTCCGACGGAAAGGTCTGACGGAACCCATGAACGGAAACGAACGCTGATGTGAACAGGCCCTAACTATCCTGTCGGCTCTGCTATGGGATAGGAGTTATTGCATGGACACGTCGCTTTCACAATATAATAGTTCATTACGCGCGATGATCACAATAGTTTGGGTAATTCTATGTTGATGCCATTACTGTACTGGCACTGCTATTTTTGTCCGTCACTACTTTATGGACACAACAGTGGGAAGTAGATACAAATCTTAGTAATAAGTGAACCAATTGTGAGCATTAGTATTTGAGACAAATCAGGGACATCATTTCCATCACTAACAATGGCCGCTCAGGGTAAGAACACAGGACTTTCTTTAGGATAGAACAAGGATTGACTTTGGAGGTTCGACTAGGATCACAAAGTACATTTCCAGGTTGCTGTAGTCAGCCGAAAAATTTGCTGCACCACATGCTTCTTCACAGTACTTCCATACCTGAGGTTGCTGAATGGCTGCTAGCCATTATAGTGGCTTCCAATACGCAGTTATCTGCCCCCCCCCCTTAATGACGGTTTTACAGCAGTGTATAGTCAGACTTGATATTGAAAGAGAAAGAGAAAAATAGGAGGACCTAAAAAGACGTCTTAATCTCGCTTTTCCCTCAAAAAAAAAAAGTACTATCTCAAACATGAAGCAAATGCTCCTTCTTGAAACTATCAAACAATGAAACCAAATGGGATATTGTGGCCTGTGCGTATCTCATGAGATCACCCCCCCCACACACACAGATACGGGAGTTATTTCAATAAATAAACTGCATTAGGCAATTGCTGTTTATGAACTTTCTTAATATGCTGTGACTATAAGGTGGAGCTTGACTTTAATAACCAGGAAAACCAGCTTGTCCCCATCTTTAAACATACCGCACGTAGTACAATCTGATCTGTTTTAATAAAGATTCATATAGTCACTTGCCTTAGGTCCAGTGGGCTAAGGGCTCATATTCAAACTTGGTAATGAAACTTGAACGTTGAGATAGAAAAGGAACTTTAACATCATGTTCCTGGTGTCCCTGAACAGCAAAAGTTCTCACTGTTACTAAGAGGGGGCAATGTTCTTTCCAATAATGGGATTAGATGACGATTTGGTTTAAAACTAATATTCCTTATCCAAGCATTGGAAGGACGATTATGTCCATTAAAGAGGTCACCCATTTTTGACAATCACATTTTGTTAGGAGGGTCCCATTAGTTAAACTGATCACTGGGACCCCCATCAATCAGCGTTAATCTGTCAGAGAATCTGGTAGGAGTGTTAAATTCTGCTGCAGCGCCACCTTTGGGCAAATGAATTATTACACAGTTCTCAGAAATACCAATGGACTACTTGTGTAATGCATGGATGTGGTAGATCCTCCAGATGCTCTTTGTAACTGCTCTCCACTCTCACTCCGGGTCCTGAATGGGGGCTCCCCTCTATTAAGACTGAATTCCCTAACTGGGTAATTAGATTGTATTTTTTTAAACCAGACAACCCCATTAATGTAAGTGAAACGTTAGGTCTGACCTACTAATATCTTAACTTGGCCGAGGTATGATTAATCTAGAACTGATGCTATATCTTTGCATTACAGATCAATTCCATTGTTTCCTAACCAGGAATGGTCTTCTACCCAGGCTTGGAAAACATTAATTACCTCTTACTACAGTTGTGTGAAGGAAGGGAAGGGACAACTGCCAAAACTGCCCTAAAAGGTGCCCCCAGTGTTTGACATTATAAGCCCCGTAGGCCATTTCCAGGGTAAATGGTGGAGGGATGGGGAAGGATTTACATTGCAGAAAAGAAACAACATGTAACAATGATGCTGCACATGGTGTAGAGCCCAATACGACTTTCCAGTGGGGGCTGGATTAATATCTCGGCATACATTTTTGGACAGATTTGTATGCCGCTGTGCACATCTGCATAAATCTGAAAAACCTCCTGCACAGGTACAAGCAGGCAGCAAATAAAATGTATGTAGAAGAGCTGTCATTTAAATCACGCTAATGAAGGAGTCAGAGCCCCCCTGGGCTGAGCAGACTGGGTCTCTGGGTGCTGGTAAAGCCAGGCAGACATTGATTCCGCAGCCTCAGTGTTTCACTTGCTCCATTCCCGGACTCGTCACCTCCAGCTCAGATGAGTCAGAGGATCGAGGGTGTGCACATCACTTGTCACTAGACATTGTCTGACATTTCCATCCCAGGATCACACGCACAGCTCTGGGACAGGAACAAGTCATGCCTTTCATTTTGATGATAGAACATCGCTTCTCAAATGTTTTTGCTTTGTTTTTTTATTTTCTTCACTCTTTACACAACCATTCTAATTTGTAATCACCAGATATATATTGCTCTGACGAGTTTCCTAAAAGGAGTAAATTATTTAATTGGGTGTTTAACTCATTGTTTTCCAGGAGGAAAATGAACACAACCACATCAAGGCCACGTGTAGTCTTCCAGAACATTGTTATACACCATTGGACCTATTTTATGGCATAGCACGTCATGTTTAAGTAGAAGTTCAGATATGACAGTCTTTTTTTTATTTTTTATTATTATCTGTTATTGAGGCAGAAAACATCCGTCCTGTTTAGATGTTATCCACTAATCACATTTAATTTGTATGCTGCTTAAAAGGGGGTAATCCCATCTTATAAAGTGATAAAATATCGCTAGCATTTGCCATCATTTTATGATTGGTGGAGGCTCCGGCCTCTGGGACCCCCACCGATTCTAAGAATAATCGTGGTGGTCCCGGCAGCGCTGCGGCCCCTTCACTTTTTCCCTGCACAACGGCACCCAAGTGAATGAGGCTAGCTGCAGTTCCTTGCATTGCTGCTTTGCAGGTAAGAAGAATGGGCCGCAGCACCCACATTGATCATTCTGAGGACTGGTGTGGGTCCCCATCGATTATAAAGGGATTGCATATTCTAGACAGTCAGGGTACGACTGTCACCTAAAGTTTTCAACTGTTTTCTATACCTTGTGTATGGGCAGCATTGGTCTAGGATCCATTCCAACATCTCACAGTAACTATATTATGATGGTCCTTCATAACCATAGCATCTGCTTAAACCGAGGGTCCATATAGCTACATTCACAGATACCAGGTGGACAGGGGAACGTTCGGTGGTCCAGTGATCATGAAATACCAAGTGTTCCAATTACTTTGTTCAGTGTCAGTTGTAGTATTCTTTGGGCATGAATAAGTCGTTATTTTAGCCAGTTAGATATTCGGAAACATACATAGCAGCAGGCTCTTGAAACTAAGCTGTGCATAAATCTGCATTTATGCAACATCTGACGACAATGGGAAAAAAAACACACCAGAAAGATGCTCTGTATAAACTAGGTTTTGTAAACTTATAGTATTTCAAAAAATGCAACATAGGTGCTGTGGGTAACTTTAAAGGGGATGCGTCTGCAAAAGTAGGCCTGAGCATGGTCTAGCACCCCTTACAAAATAGTGCACTCGAACTGTCCTCTGTTGTCGTGCACATGAACAATTGATACCTAAGTGAAGTTCACTGAATATTCTGGTTGTGTGTTAAACAAAAATGTTGCCAACCTGCTTTTTATTCACAGGTACTGTGCCTTTAAGAAATGTCTTTCTGTTTACAGAGTTTTCAGATGGGCCGGCGAGATCTCCGGTCATGTGTCTGGACGGAGTAGCGTGGCACAGCGCAGACACCATGCTAGGGTGAAGCCAGGCTATATATTGTAGGTGTTTTGGCGCGCCTCGTGTTCAGAGTTTTGAGTGTGTATTGGAGAGGACTGTCGGTGTGGCAGAGAACTATAGGAGGTCTGTGAGAGAATTGTGTCCAGTCGGCGGTTGTCGCTGCTCAGGAAGACACAGTGTATTCTGCTGAGCGGTTTAGGACGGCTTCCAGCGTCTTGACCCACCAGAAATTGCAACTGTCAAGCTAAGTGCCCATAAAAGACTGTTAGCGCCAAGCTGTAATAGTCAAGCGGGGTACCCACTAGAGACTGTAACCGCTGTGCTAAGTACCACTGTTTGGAACCACTATGTTGAGTCCTCCTTTATTTCTGCGCCATTATCAGGTGGCATTGTGTTTCAGGGTATAGGGCCACAGACATAAAAAAATTAACCTTCTTACAAAACTTAATCTTAGGGGGAGTTGTAAGTGCAGAGCAAGTACACTGAATGGGTTACTACCTATATAGAGACATTTTATACACAAGGAAGAACTGGGAGTATAGAAGCCATATGATAAAAATAAACCTTTATTACATAGAATATACACATTACATAGAAAAATTTAAAAAGGTACAATTGGAAAGAGTGACTCTGAAGTTCCCAATGCAGACAGGCAGGCTCAATGAGTCAAGGTAAACATACAGGGGAATTACCACTATCATATTGAGCAAAAGCAAACACGGATACTGAAGAACATGACATGATATAAGTATAAATTTAAATATAGGAAAACAAATCAGAAACACAAATTGCATGTGCAGGTTTCCGAGTCGTATCCCAAAGTAAGCAATGTGTAGCAGTCAATAGTCAATCTCAAGATAGAATCAGGATTTGGTGGAATAGGGCCTTTCTCACTAAATACATTTCGAAGGGCCTTATCCCCAGAGGGCTGAGAGTACAGGTATTCCCCTCTTTTGATATGGAAAGTGATATTTTTAAAAGCAAATGGGAAACTTTAGCCAACACATGCTCAATGGGCTTTATGGATCTGTTGGTCCAATCTAATTCAAATACATTGATTGAATTGGAAAAAGATATAGACGAGATTCAGTCTACAATGAAAAAAGATTTTTCCAATGATGTTCTGACTAAAATACAGGATGATTTGGATAAGGATTACTCTAAGTGGGAGAAAGACATATGCACGATCAAATCGGGGAAATTTCAGAGAGACTTATCTGATTATCAATCAAACAGAGTATACAGATGGCATATGAGACGTGGCCGTCCCAGATCTAGATCTCTCCCCCACTCCAGATCATCATCAGTCTCATCCCGTGCATCAGGTGAGGAAACACATAGAGCTAGAGACACGAACCACAGTGACACCAGTGGGCATAGTCAGGGCTTTTCAGGCTCAAGGAGGCGCTATGACAGACATGCCAAGCATAAGAACATGCGAAATATTCAGCAGGACAAGAAATCATCAAACAATCTGGAGGTAATTAACCTATCTTCATATGCCCTCTCTGATGCTCAGTGTGATGTTCTCAGTAAGGGGTTGACCTTCTCACCCACCAACCACTTTGATTTCTTCACAGCTTTGAAGGACCTACACCTCTTTTCGCGTAAATTGATTTTAAAGAAACTCCATAGTAGGAGTTCTGACACGATGGTAGTCACCAGCGAAATGGAAAGGGAGGCCCTCCAGGCTCTTGAGGATCTCTTACGTGAACAGACATCTGAGGTAATGGGTGCCTTTCCGACATCTGTGCTACCCAGGTCCACGAGGTTTCCCCCCTTGTCCTTATGTCCTGAGGTTGAAATCTTCACCAGATTAGTTATAGATCAATTCAAGCAATTGTCCATTACAAGAGGAGCAGACAATCTAACTGGCTCCCAGAGGAAAGCCTTGGGCGAATTGCGACGTCTGGATGATGTAGTGATTAAACCTGCAGACAAGGGGGGGAACATCGTGGTCTGGCCAATGGCTAAATACGAAAGGGAAGCCCTGAGACAATTACGAGATAAACACACTTATGCCAAATTGACTCATAGTCCGCTGCTCTCTTTTTCTGTAGAGTTAACTAATATTCTCAGCAAGGCCCTAGATAAGGGACTTATCCCTAAGAAAATTTATGAGGGACTCCTGATGAATGAGCCTAAGATCCCAACGCTTTATTTCCTGCCTAAGGTTCACAAGAGTCTTGTGGACCCCCCAGGACGTCCGATCGTGTCAGGTATGGGTGGTCTCTGTGACCCAATATGCAAATTTATAGATTACTATCTTAAACCTCTGGTTGCTGATTTGCCCTCATACATCAAAGACACGACGGAAGTCCTGGGTAGGTTAGATGGTATCCAAATCGAGCCTGACATGTCTCTCGTTACGGCAGACGTTGAGTCTCTGTACACATGTATACGACATAGTGATGGTTTGGAGGCGGTCCGCTTCTACCTGGGGACCAGCAACCGGGATGGCGAAATGTGTGATCTTATACTGGAACTGCTTCAGTATATTTTGACTCACAACTTCTTTGTGTTCAAAGATCACTTTTATTTACAGACCAGGGGCACTGCCATGGGCGCGGCCTGCGCGCCATCCTATGCAAACCTGTTTCTCGGCCTCTGGGAGAGGCAGGTTTTTCTTGGGGATGGCGCTCGGGCCGCTGAACATGTGCAGTGCTGGCTTCGGTATATTGATGACATTCTTTTCATATGGCAGGGTTCCGAGTATGAACTGGTGGAATTCATGCGGCAATTGAATTTGAATTCAGTCAATGTCAAGTTGACCTATAAGTCACATAAACAACAAATAGATTTTTTGGATATACAGATTTTTACCGATTGTGATGGATTCCTTCAGACAGATGTCTTTCGGAAGTCCACATCAGTGAATTCCTTGCTGCACGCCACCTCTTTTCATACTCGGTCCACTGTCAGAGCCATCCCGGTTGGGCAGTTCCTCAGGATGAAGCGGATCTGCTCCACCGATAGACTCTTTGAGCGACAGTCAGATGACCTGAAATCCCGATTTTCAGACAGAGGATACAGTACACGCCTCATTAAATCTGGCTACAATAGGGCTAGAAAAACTTCGCGTCTCGAGCTCCTTCAAAACAAAAGTCATCCTACTGTCGATAATCAAACTCGACATATAACAATCAATGGGATAATATGAGGTCTATCTTGGCACAATATTGGCCCATTTTAAGGTCAGGACCAGCCCTAGCAAAGAGTCTATCACTAAAACCTATGATGACAGCTAGGAGAAGCAAAAATCTTAAGGACCTCTTGACCAAAAGTCATTATGTATCTAAAACTGTCAATCCCTTTGGTGCACGGGAACCCATAACTGGATGTTACCCATGTGGTGACTGCACCGCATGCCCAAATATTAGTAGAACTAAGGACTTTAAGACAACAGATGGCAGTAAAACATTTACAATCAGAGATTATATCTCTTGTAGTACTACATACGTTGTATACTATGCTTTATGCGGTTGCCCAAAAATTTATGTGGGTTTAACATCCCGACAGTTGAGGATACGTACGAGGGAACATGTCAGGGATATTATTGGAGCTAAGAAAATCAGTGATCCAAGACAACTAAAAACGTTACCCAGACACTTCAAAGAATGTCATGACAGCAGCCCAAGATCCCTTATGATTCGGGGTATTGATCGCATACACTGTGGCATCAGAGGGGGCGACTTGAAGAAGGTTCTGGCCCAAAGAGAATGTATGTGGATTGTGAAGCTGGGCTCTATGGTGCCAAATGGCCTCAATGAACAACTGAATTTTGCATCCTTTCTATAAATTTTCCTCTAACTATCCTACCACCTTCTGTTTTTGCTTTTAATTTATTTTAACATGTGTCTTTTACTGTGTTATTTAGGTACTCATTTCGTCTGACAGCCTTCTTTAGATGCGAATCCCCAACCCAGAACTGGATCCTGGTTGAATGTGTTGAAAGAGAGGAAATATCTGTTGTGTATAATGTCACCAACCCTTTCTTAAATTGATGATGTATTGATAACACTTCCCTTCGGGTTTGTTTCTATCTCTGTTGATATCATATTTTCTACTATTTTATGTAATGGGATAATGTATGTTACACTTTCTTTCTTTATTATTTTTTTAGTTGGCCCCATGTGTACAATTTATTATTGGAAGCATTCGGCCTATAACACACCCACTAATTATAGGAGCATGTTTTTCATCTATCCTGTATAATTATGGGGTATTAATATAATGCAGTTTTACCTTGTATTTTATTTTATTTTGTCATAATTTGCATAAAATTTGTGTTCACATGTTTGTAACCAAGTTATTGGTAATCACTACAGATTCACATATTTTAAGACATTCTATCTCTTCTATGAAGAGAGTACAATGTGTCTCTCTTCTTTGGTCACTCACCGCTATGCATTCACTTCTATTTGTGTATGCATACTCTCTTCGTTTTTCATAGAATTTATAATGTGACACAACACACATGATATCCAGTCAGAATTTAAAACTGACCCACGGGATTCCCTTACCTCTCCGCTGTGTCCCTTGTCCAATGAGATGCGCGTCTCTCCCGTTCGTCACCGCTGTGTTGACGCCCTGTTCCCGCCCCTGTAGCGCACTGCGCATGTCCGGGGTCCTTGTACGCGTCGGGGACCCTGGATATGCGCTACGGCGCTGGGGTATGGAAGTGGGGCATGCCTCACATCCGGTTGTCGGCGGAGGATATGCGCTGCACTCTCCTTGGATCAGGTGATATCGCACACACCTGTTTTCTTTAGCATTTAAGGCTGTTCCGAACTAGACACTGTATACCCCTTGAGGAAGCACATCGCGAAACGCGCATTGGGGTGTTCCATACGTTCGTCAGGCTCCAAATACACTGTATTATGGGTAAGATACACTTTTTCATTTGGGTCATATCTGCAAACTTCAAACTATCTTGAGATTGACTATTGACTGCTACACATTGCTTACTTTGGGATACGACTCGGAAACCTGCACATGCAATTTGTGTTTCTGATTTGTTTTCCTATATTTAAATTTATACTTATATCATGTCATGTTCTTCAGTATCCGTGTTTGCTTTTGCTCAATATGATAGTGGTAATTCCCCTGTATGTTTACCTTGACTCATTGAGCCTGCCTGTCTGCATTGGGAACTTCAGAGTCACTCTTTCCAATTGTACCTTTTTAAATTTTTCTATGTAATGTGTATATTCTATGTAATAAAGGTTTATTTTTATCATATGGCTTCTATACTCCCAGTTCTTCCTTGTGTATAAAATGTTTACCCAGGAGTGCCTTCCTAATAGATTATTTTGGTAGTATGCTTCACACCCATAGCATCCAACCCGTGATATTTCTTGCTAGAGGAGCCCTTTTTGTGTATACTATATAGAGACATGAGGGCATTTTATGCAAAACATTTTTTGACTCCCTAAAAAAACCATTAACAAAATATAACACATTAAAGGGGCTCTCCAGGACCCCTCTTCTTGAGATTTCTTTCCTTCAGTATGTGTGTGGCATTACCGGTGATCTTTTTCACATTGATAGTTTGGTTCCTTGTAGTTTATAAATCATTCTATACTTGCTGTATTGTAAAGTAGCGCTCCATGCACTGACTTCCGGGTGAGCTTGTGCTTTATATGTTTTGAAAAAGCAGAACTGCAGTGTACAGCATGGGGGTGGACAAAGCAGCATCCCAAGTCTCTAGTGAAACATGAAGTGGCTTTCAGTCTACCTCTTCCAACAAACAATAGGACTAAACTACAGACGCGGACCATAACTTTGCCCTAATGGAGAAGTAATAAAAAGCAGCCAAGAAGACACCAAATAGGAAAGTTTTACTCAAGGGGTGTTTTTACGCCTTCTTATAAAGTTTCTAGGCATGATATTTTGAATGATAAACTTATGTAATTTTTAACCCTTCACATAAGACTCCATACACACCTTTTTTCAGGCAGGGGCATAGCTATAGGTAGTGCAGAGGTTGCAGTTGAACCAGGACCCTGGTGCCTGAGTGGGGCCCAATTATAAATGGTAAGTGATTCGAGATTTTGCATTGGGGCCCGGGAGCTTCAAGTTAGGCCTCCGTGTTCTGGCATTTCATTCTCCTGTATCATTATTAAGAACTGCTCTTCCCCTTTAAAGATCCCCTCTTTGTGTTGCGGACATACAAAATTTCAAAGGGTTATCCCAAAAAAAAAAAATAGGAAAAATTCCTTTATCCACCTTTCTAAATGCGTACATGGAATTTTCCTTTAAAAAAAAGTTTTATGTATTACTCACAGACTCGTGCGATCGCCGCATACTTCCACTTCTGAGGCAGAACTTAGTTTCATTGCATGCGAAAACTTTAAATCCCGTCATCCCTTTCTTTCCCCTCTGCACATCTTTCCCCACCTACCCTAGCACGATGTTGGCACGTCCCCAATACATGAATCCAAGCCCCTTGCCGTAATAGGTGACATGCCGACACCAACAGGATGGAGAGGCAACCCTCAGTCACGTGCGGCTGTGTCCACGAGTCACTACACACAGAGAAACGTAACAGCTTCTGATACCACGTGACTGTAAAGTAAAAATTCGACTTTATTAGTAAAGGCTTTCATTTTATGTGAGAAAATCAATGCTGTTTAGTTTTTTTTTGCCTCTGAATATGACACTTTTTAAAGGGGTTATTCAAATGCGAAAATGAGAAAAAACTGCTGACTCTTCTTTTCTGTGCTGTACATTTCATCTGTAAATCATTATTTTCTGGTACATTCCACAGGGATGAGTTGGGTAGAACTTTCCTATCATTTAACTTCAATTACATGAATTACTGATCATTCATATTTTAGACTTCACTACCCAGAGCAGTCTGGTCAATTGATCTAAGTCCTACTGTACATTTTGGAAGGAATGTGCCAAAGTGGCTTAAAAAACCTTCATGTTCTAACTTTTATTCAGCAAAGAAACAACATAAAATTATACGTTTCGGCTTTGGAAATGTTAATCATTGTCCCTGATGGCTCAGCATGGACGTAAATACCAGGGTACCAGACATAGCAGCTCTTATAGGGCCCAACAATGAAGTGGCCCCATCTCCACACAGGTGCAGTTAGTGATGTCTACGGATGATGAAAGGGGAAATGGAAAACTTGTTGTACCCCTTCTGTGCGCATTATCCATCTGCTCCTGCATCACCTTTTGCATTATTCCTGTGCTGTGATATGATCGTGTCCATTATACGTGTTGTGGTGACATCACTGTGATGTCATTTTTTTTTCTGTTTGTGTTATTCCGGTCCTACTGTGTTATCACTGTGTACCTTATTTCTGTATTGTGACATCACTGCTTTTCTAATGCCACTGCTAAAAATTCACTGAGTGAATCCTGTGACATCACTATGTGCATTATCTCTATTCTGTGACATCACTATGTGCATTATCTCTGTGCATTAGGGAAAGACACATAAATATGGCATAAATTGAAGATCAAAATAATCATATACTTTTCATGTATCATTATTGAAGTTGACATGGGGGGGGGGGCTTTTGAAGTTTTGCCACAGGGCCCCGCGTTTTATTGTTACGCCCCATTGGTTTAGTGTCAATTCATTATCCAGTTCATTGTTTTCAATTTAAAGGAATGCTAAGGGCTCATGCACATTGACGTATTATGGCTCCAATTTATACTGAGCATAATAGGGCTGGGGTAGAGGTAGATGGACATATGGCCCCATACTAGGCAGAAGCACAGTCTCCATGCACTGCCTTGCGGCTATGCCTTGTGTATGAGCCCTAAATCTAAAGTACTCACACTTCACACACATATGGATGTATAGGTTTCTAAAAGATCTACGTTTCAGAATCTGAGATATCTTAGAGTAAGGATTCGGGGTCAGACATCCCACTCAATAATAATACAGTCAGGCCCCACGCACACGACCGTAAAAATCCTCAGTAATCGCGGATCGCAAGGGCCGTAGAAGTGTACCGCAAAAGATAGGAGATGTTTTACGGGCCGTGCTCCCAGACTTTGTATGGGAGATCGGGCCAAGAAAGTGGGCAGCAGTCCGCGCCGTGCCCGTAATCGCTGCTCGTGATTATGGGCACGGCAGTGTGCATGGTGCCTTAGCCAGTTATTGGTTTGTAGATTGTGTTTCTGGCCTGAAGGTTTTCCAACCCATTATTAGAGGTGTGCACATGACAAACCGTTTTTGGGTTAATCCAATATCTTCTGAATAGAGGTCTGAATTCCATTAGATGGCCCATCATAACTTGTAAATGAGACATCCAACTGAAGATAAATTTGGCGGGGCAGCCAGCAGAGCATATAGCCGGGCAGCCAGCAGAGCATATAGCCGGGCAGCCAGCAGAGCATATAGCCGGGTCATCAGCAGTAGAGCTCCTTCTAATACACCAGACAACTTTGTAATGCAGGTTTCAACCTGGTCTGGCTATAGACTAGAGGGGTGACATCTTTTTCTTATCATAGCAACCCACCAAAGGCAGCAAAGTGAACTGTATATTCTGTTATGTTGTACTCACGCATGCATCAATCTTTACGCCTCATGCGTGTGCGCCGGCCGTGTCCCGTCAGTGATCCGAGGAAAGATTGAACATGTCCTATCTTTCCTCGGATCGGAGACCTGGATAATTTTTCACGGACCCGATTCACCCGCAAAAGTGAATGGGTCCGTGAAGACTATCGGGTGCCAATCGGATGCCGTCAAAAATGGCCCGAGTGGCACAACGGTTCGTGTGCATGAGGGGTTACACATAAGACTGAGGCTACTTTATGAGTTCTGGCATAATCTGACTGTCTCAAGATGTACTATTATATATAAAATCAACAATTCATTGGTGACTTGTCGATGTTGGTGTTTTCCAGGATTACAAAAAAGGGTATGCTTTTTTTTTTCTCCCAGACACAGCGCCCCTTTGGTCCATAGGCTGGGTCTGGTATTGTAGCTTATCCCCATTCAAATAAATAGGGATGAGTTGCATACCATACACCTACGAAGAAGAGTGGCGCTATTTCTGGTAGACAATTTTTCTAAAATTGGACAAACCCTTCAAGACAGTCAGATATTTCAGTCACCCCGTAGAGGCGGCTACATCATATTTATTAATCAGTGGAGATTCATTTCCTAAGATAGGGTAAGGCAGTGGGCTTTCATTTGGTTGGTTTGTAACCAAGGAAATTCAATTCGGAGATATCTCAAAGAACATAAATCCTGGCGTCCTGACCCTGACACTGTTTCCTTACTCAATAACAGGACAATTTATTTCTGCAAGAGAGATGTTCTACTTATTCTAAAAGTCGCTTTGTGTCTGTGGGGTGTTGAGCCTCAGAGGCCTTTTCATTATGTCTGGGCCACACTGCACTTTATCCTTTCTTGTTTTAATTTCCTTTGGTGTCTCTTATTGTATCTTTTATCATAAATTCTAGATATTTTCTGCACGGCGTGGACCACACAGAGAAAATTGGTTGAGACACAAGCTTGTTTTTACATATAGCACTGCTGTATCTTGTTTTGATGGTTGATTGCAAAAGCTAGATAAGAAGGAAAGCTACATTAATTTAACAAAATATATTGTATTATCTTATACCATATTTTAAATTGTCCTAATATAATAATTATATATTAAAAAATCAGTAAAGCTACCCAAATAAAAATAAATGAAAGGGGTTGTTCGATTTTGACTATCTTTTCCCTAATCTGCATAAGAATCTGGTAGCAAATATTCAATTTCCCTGCAGCACCACCACAGGGCAAATATAAAATGTCATGGTAACTTTTGAAATCAATGGGCTGTCCAAGTTATATATAAGTTCGCTGGGTCCTCCAGAGCAAGAGAAGCTCCATTTAACATACAAAAAAAATAAAGATATATATCCTGGAAAAAGAGGGTGCTGGTCATCCTAATGTATCGCAATCTGAGCTCTTTTCTGTTAAAGAAGTCCTATCATCGCCCCAGAAATGCCTAGTTTAGCAAACAGTTAGGCTGGGTTCACACGAGCACATTACGTCCGTAATGGACGGACGTATTTCGGCCACAAGTCCCGGACCGAACACAGTGCAGGGAGCCGGGCTCCTAGCATCATAGTTATGTACGACGCTAGGAGTCCCTGCCTCTCCGTGGAACTACTGAAAACATGATTACAGTACGGGACAGTTGTCCAGCAGCGAGGCAGGGACTCCCAGCGTCGTACATAACTATGATGCTAGGAGCCCGGCTCCCTGCACTGTGTTCGGGCCGGGTCTTCTGGCCGAAATACGTCCGTCCATTATGGACTTAACATGCTCGTGTGAATCCAGCCTTAGGGTATGTTCACACGTTAGCAAAAAACGTCTGAAAATACGGAGCTGTTTTCAAGAGAAAACAGCTCCTGATTTTCAGATGTTTTCTAAGCCACTCGCGATTTTCTTTGCTTTTTCGCTGCGTTTTTTTACGACCGTTTTTTGAGCTTTTTTCAATAGTCTATGAAAAACGGCTCCAAAAACATCCCAAGAAGTGACTTGCACTTCTTTTTCGTGGCTGTTTTTTTATGTGGCCGCTTTTTGAAAATGGGCGTGCAAAAAAAAGGCCCGTCGGAACAGAACGCCATTTTTCCTATTGAAATCAATGGGCAGATGTTTGGAGGCGTTCTGCTTCCGATTTGTCGGACGTTTTTTGGGCGTTTCAAAAATGGCTGAAAATAGGCCATGTGAACATACCCTTACATTACATATTTTCTGAGAGGAACAGCACAATGCAGAGTTCTGTTATTCCTCCTGGAAATGTATGTTTACATTTACAACTGGGTGCTACCATTTTCCTGGTCAATGGGGTGTGTCCCTGCACAATGAAACACTGTCCAATCAGTGCTGACAGTGTCATACTCTAGAGACACGTTCTATTGACAAGGGGTGTGATAAAGGCCATTTGTTACATATTCATAAATTTCCAGGAGGAATAACAGAGGAATGGTACCATATAGGGTGCTAAAAAAATGTTTCAGAATTGTTATTCTCTCGGCGAATACAAGTATTTACTAAAATACACATGTAAAGACACTGCAGAAGGTACTCTATAAAATGAGGTCACCATTTTCTATTGTATTGAGGCCTCCAATAGATGTGACAGACCTTAGTGTGTCAGCCAATAGAATTGTACAACATGTATTTTTTTTGTATCATTTTCGACTTTTACTTTTGTGTGTGAAGTAAATGCTCTTATTACATGCAGAAATAATCAGCCATAAACAAGCAGAACTATACATCTTATGTAAAATTTACTTCTACAAAAACAATGAGACTGGCACATGCCCTCTGCCCGCACCTTTGTCGCAGCCTGTTAAAATAAGTATGAAAACATAGAAAAAATGGCCCAGCATGAAGTCGGTTATTAAAGTCTCTCGAAACATCTTAGGTTCTCTTTCCTCAGATTGTATTTTTATGTATTCCGTTTGTATGGCGCTCGTTCCAGTCAGTCTTACGTAATCGCTGTAACGCTTTCTTCTACTCTTGTCACATGTAAATGTATTTTTGCAATTTTTCTTAACCAGTTGTGTTAATTCTGTAAATTGCAGTAGAAACACTGTGTTCATCTATAGGAACAAGCAAAAATATAGAAATATAGAAATTACCCTATTAACAGCCTTTGCATCATCATTATTATTTTTTTTTTATTGTCTATGCAAGATAATGGTATTTATACTAATAGTATGATACATTTTGGAACCCCCAGCGATCAGCTGTAATCTGTGTGGAAGCCTGGCAGTAAGGCCTCGTTCACACGATCGTGTTCGGTCAGTGATATGCGGACCATGTCGGCCGCATTTCCCTGACTGAGCACAGTTCAGGTAGCCAGGTTCCTAGTATCGTAGTTATCTATGACGCTAGGAGTGCCTGCCTCCCCGCCGGAATACTGTCCCGTACTGAAACATGTTTTCAGTATGGGATAGTATTCCCCCGGGGAGGCAGTGACTCTCAGCGTCATACATAACTACGATGTTAGGAGCCCGGCTACCTGAACTGTGTTCGGTCAGGGAAATGCGGCCAACATGTGGACCGTACATCACAGACCAAACACGATCGTGTGAATTAGGCCTAAGTGTTCAATTTCCCTGCAGCGCCCCCACAGGGGAAATTAAGCATTACATAGTGCTGATTCAAATCAATAGATTGTCTGCGTAACACAGGACAGGACAGGTCCTCCATTCTGGCCAAGAGCTGAGGATCCTGGATCCTCTTTAGTAATTCAGAATATTCTAATAGGATATATTAAAAAAAGGGTTTTCTAAACTAGATAACCCTTTTAACCCCTTAAGGACTGCACCTATGTATGCATTAAGTACTGCAGAATCTCTCTCATTTTTGCGCATTCCACAGACATAACTTTTTTTTACCTTTCCATCAATGTAGCTGTATGAGAGTTTGTTTTGGGGGATGAGGTGTATTTTTTATTTGCATCAATTTTTGAATCTTGTAACTTAGTGATGAATTTTTTTTTGGGCAAAAGTGAAAAAAAAATTTTTGGGTATTTTTTTAAGCAGTTGATACTGCAGTGTAAATAACATGCTCACTTTATTCTATGTGTCACCACGTTTAGCGCAATACAAAATATGTAATGTTTTTATGCTTTATTACTTTTGCACAGTGACAGCATTTTTTCAGCATTTTTTTTAAAATAACATTTCACATTTTATTTTAGTTCCAATAGAGGACTTAAAATTGGGATCTCCCAATCACATATACTAATGCTTTGGAAAACTTAGTATTCCAGAGTATTATTGCCTGTCAATTATATACTGGCAGGAAATCTTTAAGGCTTTGCCTTTGGCACAGCCTAAGGCCTGATTCACACGAGCGTTGAATACGTCCGGGTGATGGCCGTTGAAACAACGGCCGTCACACGGACCTATGTAACTCAATGGGGCCGTTCACACAGCCGTTGTTTTGACGGACCATGTGAACAGTCCGTTGAAAAATAGAACATGTCCTATTTTGTTCTGTTTTCACGGATCCCTCCATACACTCAAGTCTATGGGGATACGTGAAAACGGAACCCACATGGGGGCACCTCGGACGTGAAAATCTAGCCTAACAGGCATATATCAATGGTAGGTCTAGGGACTTTAGTCAGGCTCCCAGCAATCAAGCTGCAAAACAACTTGGTAGCCGCAGTCACAATTTACAGTGGCATCTAAGGGGTAAAACTACTGGGATTGGAGTTATCTCCGATCCCGGCAGTTACGGCGGGAGCAGGGATATGTATTTATTTATCTAACTTTAATCCAAAAATGTTTCTGTGATGTCATTTAATCCACCAGGATGTAGACAAGCTAATTTGTATATCCAGAAATGTTCGTGTTGTTTTAGTCCGGAGAATCTGTTAGCGGTGTCTGCAGAAATTTGTTCTATTGGAGTAATAAGTTATGTTATTGAATTTGCTTTCGCGTACATGTGCAAAATGACGTCAGACACTGTGTTTCTGGAATTTTGAAGATATGCGGCTTTTGGTCTCGTAGTTTGCTAGGGGAAAGAATATTTCTAAAAGTCTGTGATCTTCAATATGTGATCTTTGGAATATCAGGTAAAATATCTTTCAAATGGGGTCATTTTTAACCCCTTCCCGACATTTGACGTATCCATACGCCAAAGTCGGGTAGGGGAAGTATGGAGCGGGCTCACGCAGTGAGCTCGTTCCATACGATGCCGGTGTCGGCTGTATGTTACAGCCGACACTTCAGAGTAACTAGCGGCATCGCGCACGAGCGCGATCCCGCTAGTTTAACTAGTTAAATGCCGCGGTCAATACCAACCGCAGCATTTAAATCCTCAGAAAGAGGGGGGCGACCCCTTCTAACAGTTCATCACGCCCCCCACAATGCAATCGCGGGGGGGCGATGGTTGCTATGGCTGCCTGGGGGCTTAATGAACGCCCCCAGGTCCGACATCTTTGTACACCTACACCTGTACAGGGCTTAATAGATGACTGTCAGAATCACGATATACTGCAATACATTAGTATTGCAGTATATCGTGCAAGCGATCTAACGATTGCTGGTTGAAGTCCCCTAGGGGGACTAATAAAAAAAATAAAAATTAGTTAAATAAAGTTTTTTTTTGTGTAAAAAAAATAAGTTAAAATTAAAAGTTCAAAAAACCCCCCTTTTGTCATTTTCCCCCTAGAGCATATTAAAAAAATAAATAAATAAACATAATTGGTATCGCCGCGTTCGTAAAAGTCTGAACTATTACAATATATCATTATTTAACCCGCACGGTGAACGCCGTAAAAAAAAAAAAAAATTGTAAACGCCAGAATGTCTATTTTATGGTCACCTCATCTCCCACAAAAAATGAAATAAAAAGCGATCAAACCATCGCATTTGCACAAAAATGGTATTATTAAAAACTACAGCTTATCCCGCAAAAAATAAGCCCTTATACCACTTAATCGACAGAAAAATAAAAAATTTATGGCTCTCGGAATTTGGCGACACAAAATAAATTTTCTTTTTTACACTTAGGATATGTGCACACACACTAATTACGTCCGTAATTGACGGACGTATTTCGGCCGCAAGTCCCGGACCGAACACAGTGCACGGAGCCGGGCTCCTAGCATCATACTTATGTACGACGCTAGGAGTCCCTGCCTTGCTGCAGGACAACTGTCCTATACTGAAAACATGATTACAGTACGGGACAGTTGTCCTGCAGCGAGAACTTCCCTCCCGGCCGTTGCCTTGGTGACGCGTCCTTGGTGACGCGCCTCTCTTGACATCGGGCCCCACCTCCCTGGATGACGCGGCAGTCCATGTGACCGCTGCAGCCTGTGCTTGGCCTGTGATTGGCTGGAGCTGTCACTTGGACTGAATTGTCATCCCGGGAGGTCAGACTGGAGGAAGAAGGCGGGAGTTATCGGTAAGTCAGAACTTCGTTTTTTTTTTACAGGTTCATGTATATTGGGATCGGAAGTCACTGTCCATGGTGCTGAAACAGTTTAACTCTTTCAGCACCTTGGACAGTGACTTTCTCCTGACGTCGTGTAGCGGAATTTTTTTTGCCGGGTTCGGCCAAAACGAGTTCGGCCGAACCCGGTGAAGTTTGGCTCGGTTGTCCGGATTCGCTCATCTCAAAGACACTCCGTTTGGATGTTTGGAAACAGAAAAGCACGTGGTGCTTTTCTGTTTACATTCATCCTTTTGACAGCTGGTGCGCTGTTTCAGTCGGTTCGCACGGAAGTGCTTCCGTGCGACCTGCGTGGTTTTCACGCACCCATTGACTTCAATGGGTGCGTGATGCGCGAAATACGTGGAGATATTGAGCATGTCGCGTTTTTGCGCAGCTGACAAACGCTGCGCAAAAAGCACGGACTGTCTGTACTGCCCCATAGACTTGTATTGGTCCATGCGTGCCGCGTGAAAACCACGCGGCCCGCACGGACCCAATACACGTTCGTGTGAATCCCCCCTTATTGTGATGCGTCCATTCCCCCTACCTCTCCAGGTAGCTGCATTGTAAACTACCTATTTTACCTACCCCTTGTCCCAGCTCTGCATGGAAACACGCTTCAATACTGCAGTATTACCTAGATGATATTATTAATTCATTTTAGATGATTAGTTCCCTTAAAAAAAGTAGCACTACATTATACTGGCAGCCCTCGGCTTATTCACCACATGCTCTTTTCCTTACTGTTCCTGTTGCTTTCTGTGTACCATATCTAATGTTCACATCTACATCCCTGATATTTACTTCACGAGCGCAGCTCCTATCTCTGTATATTCATTTTATGAGTGTCCTGTGAAGCAATGAATATACAATCAGCTCCATATTACAATGAAATGGAAATAATTCTAATTATAGCTCGCCAGTGCAGCATTTTATTCAGTAAGGGAGAATATGATTTTTTTTCCCATATTTTTCTTATGATCTTCTGTTATACGAACAAAACTACATAACTGAACATAAAATATTAATGTCGGCATCATACAAAACGTATTACCAAAAAGAAAAAAAAATATGCGATAAGGAAATGTCTCTCTTGGTGATCACAAAAGGAAAGTTTCCAGATTAAATTTAATGGTCATATAAATAAGTCCGGAAAAATACCCTATGGGGAAAATTGGGCAATCAATATTTATGTACATTTACATTGCAATATGCTGAAGATCAATTATAGCGAGTCTCAAGGCTGGAATCCCTATATGTAACATAGATCTGAACGGCAAAAGTCACATTGTATTGTATTGATGAATATTTAGCATAATTATCCAAATAAAGACAATAAAAGTTGTGTGCAAAATGCAAAAAGCAGCATGGACAAGCTACATGCATTCCTGTGGTCTTAGGCCTTGTTCACACAGTGCAGATTGGATGCAGATTTTTCATGTATTTTTAAGGCAAAATCAGGAACGGAACCTACACAGAAGACCTATATAAAGGAAGGCCTTAAAGTGTCTCCTCTCCTTGATACAATTCTTGTTTTGGCTTAAAATCTGCATCAAACCTGCACTGTGTGAACAAGGCCATAGGGTGCAGTCACATGTGGTAGATTTGGAGTTGTTTCTGCAGCAGGTACGTGGATGTCTGCAAGTTTAGTTCAGAAGAATGCTACTCATTTCCAGTCACAGACATTTACATAGAAGTGTAATTCCTTTTGAATCCACAAAACTGCATCAAAACTGTGTGTGTAAGGGTATGTGCACACGATAATGTCAATTACGGCTGAAATTACGGAGCTGTTTTCAGGAGAAAACAGCTCCTGCATTTCAGACATAATTGCTCGTACTCGCGTTTTGCGAGGCGTCAATTACGGACGTAATTTGGAGCTGTTCTTCATTGGCTTCAATGAAAAACGGCTCCAATTACATCCCAAGAAGTGTCCTGCACTTCTTTGACGAGGCTGTTATTTTACGCGCCATCTTTTGAAAGCGACGCGTAAAATTACAGGTCGTCGGCACAGTACGTCGTCAAACCCATTGAAATGAATGGGCAGATGTTTGCCGACGTATTCGAGGCTTTTTTTCAGACGTATTTCGAGGTGTAAAACTCCTCCATTACTCCTGAAAATAGGTCGTGTGAACCCAGCCTAACTGGCCTTAGGCAGTAATTGTGGCAGTTTTTGGCTCAGTTTTTGTCTCAAGTGTTTGGGTATGTTCACACTGAGTGTTTTCAGCCGTTTTTCGGGCTGTAAACGTCCCGAAAAATAGCTGAAAAATTGGAAGCAGAACACCTCCAATTTTAATGGGAAAAACGGCATTCTGTTTCGACGGGCCGTTTTTTACACGGCCGCGTAAAAAAAGCATGTCACTTCTTCAGCCATTTTTCATAAACTCTATAGAAAAACAGCTCCAAAAATGTCCGTAAAAAACGCTGCGAAAAACACGACTTTGATTAAAAAAGTCTGAAAATCAAGAGCTCTCTTCCTTTGAAAACATCTCTGTATTTTGAGACTTTTTTTATTTTGTGTGTGCACGTACCCTTTGAGCTAAACACAGGAGTGCATACAAAATAAAGGAGACACATCAGTCTTTTCTTTATACCTTTCGTTCCTTATGGATCCAATTCTGGCTTTGGCTAAAAAAAACGGAGGCAAAAACGGCAACAATCCCTGCATTAAGGCAGGATCACACACACACACACACACACACACACACACACACACACACACACACACACACACACACACTTTTTGGCTTCATTTTTTTTTTTTGTCAATTACAGGAATAGACACAAAAAAGAGAGATGCATTTGTCTTTTCTTTATACCTTTCCTTCCTTTTGGATCCACTTTTGGCTTTGGCTCAAAAAACTGCATAAAGCCCAGTTCACACTGAGTTTTTTTGCGCTGTTTTTGACAGCTCTCATTGATGTCTATGGGAGGCGAACAAGTTTTTTTCCCGTGAGCGGAAAAAAAGCTCGCTGGAAAAAGAAGCGCCATGCCCTTTCTTCAGGCGTTTCCATCTCTGACATCCCATTGACATCAATGGGAGTCAGAGAAAGTGGTGTTCGCTGAGTTTTTTTTCCTGCGGCGCTCAATGCCCGTAAACGAAAAACGCCACAGAAATCCCGGCAAACAGAGTGCAGGCAGGTTAAAATCTGCTTCAACATTTTGAGGCAGATTTTTCCACCCGCAAAAGACCCTGTGTGAACAGGGCCTTAAACTGCGTGTGGGATCCTGGCCATAAAGTGCTCTTCTGAAAGGCGGCAGAGGGGATCTGGCACTGAGGCTTTGGCTACCATGATTATGTATTCACTACAGCTTTTTATTTCTGCTGTCTAACATGCGTCTTATTAGGCTGGCTTCACACACCCTATTTACGGATGTCACTTCTTGGGACGTAATTGGAGCCGTTTTCCATTGACTCCATGGAAAAACAGCTCCAATTACGTCCGTAATGGACGCAGCGAAAAGCGCCTGCACACGCCATTACGTCTGAAATTCTGGAGCTGTTTTCTCTTGAAAACAGCTCCGTAATTTCAGCCGTATTCGGACGCTGCCGTGTGCACATACCCTTACCCAGTACGTGTAAATTTAACAAGGCCTTGTAATCTTTTAGGGTATGTTCACACGGCATCGTCGATTACGGCTGAAATCACAGAGCTGTTTTCAGGAGAAAACAGCTCCTGAATTTCAGACGTAATGGCATGTGCAGGCGTTTTTCGCAGCGTCCATTACGGACGTAATTGGAGCTGTTTTTCCATGGAGTCAATGGAAAACGGCTCCAATTACGTCTCAAGAAGTGACAGGCACTTCATTGACGCGGCCGTCTTTTTTACGCGCCGTCTTTTGACAGCAGCGCGTAATAAAAAAAGACCGTCGGCACAGAACATCGTAAAACCCATTCAAATGAATGGGCAGATGTTTGCCGGCGCATTGGAGCCGTATTTTCGGATGTAATTCGAGGCTAAAACGCCCGAATTACATCCGTAAATAGGGTGTGTGAACCCAGCCTTAGTAAGGGGCTTTGGGATTTCTATGTAAACCCACGAGTCTCCTCATCACTCTGATTTTCCCCACACACAGAGGAACAGTCACCACATTGCAATGACATAATTCACACATAGAACAATTACACTATTATTATTCTTTACATAGTGCCAACATATACCGCAGCGCTCTACAATATAGGGAGTTAACAAACACAATCTTCGGCTGTATTCACACTCTGCTTTCAGTACATGTTATCCGTATACGTCAGGAAGTGCAACAAACAAACAATTACAGCAAACGTTCCCTTTGATTTCTAGGATCTAGACGTATGGTAAAAGAGTGTTCTGTCGGCATACGTCTGGCTAGTATGCATCAACATTTTTTTTAAACTTTATTTAAGAGTGTAGTTCTCTAAACTTTTCAATCTAAAGGCATCCCACTATAAACATTTACCAGGCGACATACCGTTTTTTTTTTTTTTTACAATGGAAATCAAGTAAGGCTGGGTTCACACGACCTATTTTCAGACGTAAACGAGGCGTATTATGCCTCGTTTTACGTCTGAAAATAGGGCTACAATACGTCGGCAAACATCTGCCCATTCATTTGAATGGGTTTGCCAACGTACTGTGCAGACGACCTGTCATTTACGTGTCGTCGTTTGACAGCTGTCAAACGACGACGCGTAAAAATACAGCCTCGTCAAAAGAAGTGCAGGACACTTCTATACATTATATGCAGGACACTTCTTTGGACGTTTTTGGAGCTGTTTTCTCATAGACTCCAATGAAAACAGCTCCAAAAACGGACGTAAAAAACGGCGCGAAAAATGCAGCGAAAACGCGAGTTGCTCAAAAAACGTCTGAAAAGCAGGGGCTGTTTTCCCTCGAAAACAGCTCTGTATTTTCAGACGTTTTTGGTCACTACGTGTGCACATACCCTTAAGATGAGCGAATTTCCCGAAATTTGTTTCGGGTCCAATTCTGTTGAACCGGCCGTCAGATTCGATCCAAATAAATTTGTTGCAAAATTGACAGTACCCCAATTTCCCTGAAAAAGACACTCTGAGGTCTTCTGGGACGGTTTCCAACCCCTTACAATTTAGTTAACGCCAAGACAGCACTAGGGTAATTCCAAACGGAGCGGCCCTCACCCGATCACCACGCAGCCAACAACTGCTCCGGCACCATGTTCGGCGCAGCGGTCTGTTAATGCCTGCGCGTTATTGCAGGTACAATGGCCCTTCACCTGCAAAATCATGCAGCCATTAATTAAAGAACCCATTATGGCTGCACGTGAAGGGACGTTTTTCCCGCAATAACCCGCGGCCATTAACAGACTATTTGACAGCCGCGCTGAACATAGTGCCGGCGTGGTTGTTGGCTGTGTTGCGATTGGGTCAGGGCCGTTCCATTTGGACTTACCCTTAGTAATGTCAAAGTGACAGCAACATATATGGCTGTGGGTAAACAGATGGCAGTCGGTGGTAACTATCAGCCTTTATAAAAACGCACTGCAGTGACACTTTTTGAATGCTTTTTAAAATGTAAAAATGTCACTTGGGTACAGACTGAAGGTTAATGGCGCTTTATAAATGCTTGACGTAGAACAATGAGCTAATTTTTGGTGGCACTATTAGGGTATGTGCACACGATAACGACCATTACGTCTGAAATTACGGAGCTGTTTTCAGGAGAAAACAGCTCCTGCATTTCAGACGTAATTGCTCGTACTCGCGTTTTGCGAGGCGTCAATTACGGCCGTAATTTGGAGCGGTTCTTCATTGAAGTCAATGAAAAACGGCTCCAATTACGTCCCAAGAAGTGTCCTGCACTTCTTTGACGAGGCTGTTATTTTACGCGCCGTCTTTTGACAGCGACGCATAAAATTACAGGTTGTCTGCACAGTACGTCGGCAAACACATTGAAATGAATGGGCAGATGTTTGCCGACGTATTTGAGCCGTGTTTTCAGGCGTAATTCGAGGTGTAAAACGCCTCGTTTACGCCTGAAAATAGGTCGTGTGAACCCAGCCTTATTAGCAATGACATGCATACAAAACAATAAGTGACGTCACATCCAGGATGTCCATATCAGCTGGCAGCGGCACGCTATCCGCACCAGGATTGAAATTAAAATCTATTTATTGGAAACAAATGGATGCGAAAGGAAAGAAAGGTATAAAGTAAAGACTGATGCAGCTACTCCTGTTTCTGGCTTAAAAAAATCTGCACCAAAAACTGCATTAAAACTGTGTGTGTGATCATGGCCAAAAGGGAATTAACATTTACTTAAAATCACAGAACAAGGCCCTACTTACCGATAAAAGGGCAAGTTATACATCAGGACCCAGCAGGATGCAGACGAGCCCCAATGCTACATAGAGGGAGATTACACAGGTGCAAAATACTGATGAACATCCACACTCACACCTACTTACTATTCATGAGGCGGGGGCTGCTAAGTATTATCATTGCACACAGATAAAGTGACTATGAGGGACTGTTCACACGTAAAATCAGAACGGCTGAAAATGACGGAGCTGTTTTCAAGGGAAAACAGCCTCTGATTTTGAGCTGTTTTTGAAGCTGAAAAAGTTTTTTGAGGCGTTTTTTCTAGACTTTTTGGAGCTGTTTTTCCATCGACATTATGAAGAACAGCTCCAAAAATGTCTCAAGAAGTGACATGATCCTTCTTTTTACACAGCGTTTTTTTTACACTCCGTTTTTTTAAACAGCGCCGTAAAAAAATGCCCCGTCTGAACATAACGCCATTTTCCCATTAATTTCAATGGGCAGATGTTTGTAGGCGTTCAGCTACCGTTTTTTACACCCCGTTTTTTTTAAGCCCCGAAATACGCATGAAAATTCTGCGGGTGAACGTACCCTGACTCATATGACTGTCATCCACTGGGAAATCAGTGACTCACACCAGAGCCATAACTTTCTGTCGATTGAACGGTATAAGGGCGTATTTTTTGCGGGACGAGCTGTCGTTTTTAATAGTACCGTTTTGGGGTACATGTAAGTTTTTGATCACTTTTGATTACATTTTTTGTGGTAGATGAGGTGACCAAAAACAGCGATTCTGGCGTTTTACTTTTTACAGCGTTCACCGTGCGAGCTGTTACCGATCACATCTAAATTCATAACTTAGATGTGATCGGTAACAGGTGAATCCTGCGTGTTTGAGAAACGCAGGACCCACTGACACTGAACCCGTCAGTCCCACTGACCTGACGGATTGAGGTATCAGCACTAGATACAGCTGCTCTATATGCAGGATACAAAGCAGCTAATTCAAAAATTAAAAATTATTTTTAATAACGTAATTAGAAAGTCGCACCAATTACACTAATAGGCTGGGTTCACACGACCACATTAACGTCCGTAATGGACGGACGTATTTCGGCCGGAAGTCCCGGACCGAACTCAGTGCAGGGAGCCGGGCTCCTAGCATCATAGTTATGTATGACGCTGGAGTCTCTGCCTCGCCGTGGAACTACTGTCCCGTACTGAAAACATGATTACAGTACGGGACACTGTCCTGCAGAGAGGCAGGGACTCCTAGCGTCGTACATAACTATGATACTAGGAGCCCGGCTCCCTGCACTGAGTTCGGTCCGGGACTTCCGGCCGAAATACGTCCGTCCATTACGGACGTTAATGTGCTCGTGTGAACCCAGCCATAGACATTTTCATTTTTTTTTTTAAAAAAAAGGTGTACATAGCCTTTACAATTTTTTTCCTTCAGTTTTGGTGTTGCTGATCCTTCGTACCAATACAGTTTATGATTTATTCTGCGGGTCTCATTACTTGAGCACAATTACCTGTGTGCTTGCACACAATTATATACAGACTTCTAGCTTTATATTTCCTTCAAACCTGCTCTTGGGAAAAAATTCATCCTACAAATGCTCAGTACTAGATCAATTATTCTTACAGCGTAAGTGGTTAGGGAAGAAGAAAAATAATCTAGATTGATTGTTCTATACAGTGCTACATAACCAAACGTTCTTTATTTCATAGTACACCCCTTATAAATTAGGGGTTCCTGCACTCTTTCTTGTCTTCACGTATTTGTGGCGCTTCTTGGCTGTACTTAGTTTTAGGAATCCCTGTAAGGTGGACATATAATATTAAGCAGCAGATGGCTGTGTGGGAGTCGAACTGTGGATTTCAGACAGATTTCTAAGCTTAAAAAAGTTAATTATGCACCTCGAGTGTTGACTTCAATATACAAATCATTTTTTCTACGGAGGCAAAATCGTATACCTTGTCTAGGAGAAAAAAAAATAAGAAAAAAGTTTTGTTTCTTTTTTTTAAGTTTTTCTAATTGGATTTGGAAGGTGAAGAAGATATTTACAAGCTCTCTATGATTAACCTCATCAATGCTGAAGTGAATGTTATAAGGTATGCCAAATATTTTATGCTTAGGAGAGCAGGAAAAATGTGATTTTGGAAATGAGTTGCATATAAATTGGGGTGTTGCAGTTATCTTATATTTTTGTTCAGGGATATATTCCTCAATATGGCAGCCCCCACCCCCCAACAAAAATAGACAAACAACAAAAAGTCCAAATTGCAACTTTAATGTTATTTCCATTTCCCTTTGGGGCTCACAATCGAATTTTCCTATCACATACACACACAGTTGGGCCAATTTCACAGAAAGCCAATTACCCTAAGCTTTTTGTAGCATGGGAGGAAATCCACATGAACCTATAAACTCCAGACAGATGTTGCCCTGATTGAATTCAAACCCATGAGCGCAGAATATGCCACCTGTTCTTGTGGTTTGGTTGTGCTTTTGGGCATGTTACAGCTTTACAATTAGAAGATTAAGTAATAATGTGTTTTTCTCTAGATCCTCAAGTTTTAAAGCTTAACTCCGCCGCATACACATGGCATAATAATTCTTGTTATTATTATACATGTTTGTACAATCTGTGTCCATTTCTATTACAGTATACCCCGTTTGTGTATTTTGTAGGGTTGTTTAGTCCAGGTTGCCTAGCGACCACTTGTCTTTCTGTCTGAGTGACTACCATTCAGTACTATAAGGGTATGTGCACACACACTAATTACGTCCGTAATTGACGGACGTATTTCGGCCGCAAGTCCCGGACCGAACACAGTGCAGGGAGCCGGGCTCCTAGCATCATACTTATGTACGATGCTAGGAGTCCCTGCCTCGCTGCAGGACCACTGTCACGTACTGAAAACATGATTACAGTAAGGGACAGCTGTCCTGCAGCGAGGCAGAGACTCCTAGCATCGTACATAAGTATGATGCTAGGAGCCCGGCTCCCTGCACTGTGTTCGGTCCGGGACTTGCGGCCGAAATACGTCCGTCATTTACGGACGTAATTAGTGTGTGTGCACATACCCTAAGTGGTTACAGGAAGTCCTATATACTGTGCAATCAACTGCAGCTCCATGCTAGACTTTGGCCTAATGCACACGACCGTGGAGATTTCTGCGAAACCTCCGATCCGCTGTGTGTATTGCGGTCCTTTTGTCCGCAAAAAAAATCTTCCGTAGTGCATCCTTGTGTCATCGGTATTCACAGATCTGCAAAAGAAAAGGAATGCTGAAATTGATGTCACCAGTTTGTCCAAACCCCCAGAGCAGGTCACATGAACACGGAACCAAATTAATTCCCTGACGTCACTTGGCAACGTATCTGCAATTGCAAACGACGCACAGACGACAATCTGCAATTTTTCACGGTCCAATGGACTTCTATGGGCAATTCCGGGCGAGCCCAGACGCATGACCCCCACACAGATCTGTGAACATCACTGTCGTGTGCATGGGGCCATGTAAATGAATGGGTCTATGTGCTAGCCGCAAAATAGCGGACAGCACGCGGACAAAAAAAAGACGGTCGTGTGCATTAGACCAAACATGTTTCATGCCCCCCCCCCCCCATAGACAAGGAAACGGAAGAAACTTGAGCAATATACAGTATGATACAGATTTGGGATAAATATATATATAAAAGCATAACATGCAGAAAAAAGAGGACATAGAAGTCATGAATTCTTTGTGTACTGATACTTAATCTTGGGGGAGTCTTTATTTGCGGGGTCATGTACAATATCACTCCAATTACGCCAAGTATCTATTATCATTGAAGAAAATGACATTTATCACAAAGGCTAGATGTATGAGGACGCCCTTCCACTTTTACCAACACAAACTTTTTTGTTTGGGTAAGGGTATGTTCACACGCTTACCAAAAACGTCTGAAAATACGGAGCTGTTTTCAAGGGAAAACAGCTCCTGATTTTCAGCAATTTTTTAAGCAAACTCGCGTTTTTCGCAGTGTTTTTTACAGCCGTTTTTGGATCTGTTTTTCTATAGAGTCAATGAAAAACGGCTCCAAAAGCGGCTCAAGAAGTGACATATACTCCAGTCGCAAAAGAGATTTACAAAATGCCCCTCCGCAAGTTTTAGGGCTCACGCACATGCAAAATTAGCGCATTACTAACTTGTTGGCACTTCATATGCCACCATATGGTGCTTCCTTGAGCCACCGTATTCTCCCATAGAATTGTGGCCTCATATTGCATCCCTGAGAACATCCGCCATGTGACTTTATATAAAATCGGAGGAACATGAAGCCGCAGCATGGGCCAATACGCCTTTGGAAAAATAGTGATAATCAACATCAGATGAGACTTGACAATGGTAATGAGGACTATACCCCCCAACATGCAGGTACTGCAGAGTTTGGGACTACAACCCTCACCTTGCTGCTTTTCCGACTAGCGTACGGCTCTACTTTTTATTTGTGTCTAGGAAATAGGCTTTAATATTTCTATTCGTATCTTGCTCGCTGTATTTTCTCCTGACACATGGAATATTCATTACCGTTAATGCTGATGTTTTGGACCATATCAAACATCTAGTTCACATGTCCATCATGTTTCCCAGTATTTGACCCTTGACACTGTTTTGCCTCATTATATCTTCACCAGATCATTATTAATATCCTCCACATTAGCATGGATTATTTCCTTCTTTTCGTCATACCCTTTCACCTCTTTCATTCCCTTTCCATTATTTCTTCATAAAATCCTCTTCTTGTTACTATATGTGTCATGTATTTTTCTGTTCTACAATTTCAACACTTCATGTTTGCTTTCCTCCGTCATTAATAAACGGCTTCTTCGCTCCAATCTACTTTATAATTTACAAGTGATGTTTACTATTTTATACATAGGCCGGTCATCCACAAGGGCAGCCTGCTCTTTTCCACCATGCAAAGGGAATCCGCTGTTAAAATAGTATGTGTCCTCGTATAATTAACACTTTATGCCCCATCCACCCACTCAGAGCACAAGCGGCACGTGCCCCACCAGTCTTCCCCCCAGCGAGTGACTTATTTATATACTTCTACCCACTAATCTTAATTCCCTGCCTCTTGTACCACATCATTACCATCATACTCAACCTAATGATATCCCTGTGCGTCACCTAATGTTTTTTGTTTTTTTTTTACAGAAACACATTTGTCTATGGCCGTGTCGAGTGTTAAAACTGCTCCCCAGTCAAGGGAATGGGGTTGAGCTGCAATAGAAGACATTCAATAAGCAGGCTCAACACCAATGTCTCGTCGGTACTTGTAGTCTCTCACATTAGGAGTGCACGGAGGAGGGCTTGTAGGCTTTCATAATCCATGAGAATAAATAGAGCTACAATACCAGACACAGCCTAAGGAAAAAAGTGGCGCTATGATTAAAAAAACAAAAAACGTCTTTTTAATCTCATATAACCCCCTTAAGGATATGGCATTTAAAATTCATGGGTTCCCAAACTGCTCAAGTTAGAAATTACCCAACTTTTTTTAGAAGCAAATAATAAAAACAACTATATATGTAAAATGATAAAAAAAAATAATTACACGACAAATGGAAGTAGTTCTTTTCTTGCAGTGAGACTGCTGGGTGACTGATGTATCTGTGTACTCACTGGCTGTCAGGAGGCAGTTTAAATATCATTAATCATCTCAGCGCAGGTCGTACAGACAGGACTGGCACACTCCACTGCCTTAATGTGACCAATAAACTGGTCAAGAAGGAAGATAAAATGTGTTTTATGTATTCTATCTCATGGACAGGCAGCGAGACACACATTCATTAACACTTTCATTGTTAGGGAGGATTGTGACCTTATATCACAACAGTAGAACGGGTCAAGGACCAGACCTGGGAAGAAAGGCTTAAATTTGTTGGTTGAACAATCCAGTATATTTTATTGACCAAAGATCGCTGACATCCAGACTTTTCTTTTCTCAAGGTCACTGTTTAGTCTATAGCTGAGGCTTGTAGTCGGGATGAAGACATGAAAATCATAGTAGATGTCTGTTATACTGTTGACAGGTTAAAAATAAACCTGAAGAAATAAGTCACATTAATACTGAACTGTAATGAGATGAATGTTCTATCACTAAACTGGACGAGACTAATCTTCTCACTTATTATTAATGATTTACATAACCATAGTTATTTGATTATTGCAAACGCTTAACATCGGGATATTTTATGATTAAACGTAAAAAATGAAACGTAAAAAATAGGTAACTCCAGTTCTTAATTGGAAATGTCATTATGGGCAGGTCAGAGGTCATGTTACAACTCCAAAATCATACTTGAGGTTATGTGTGTATATATATATTTTTTTATTTTTTTTAAAAAGTACTTCTTTTGCTATAGACAATGTTGCAGTATTGATTCTGAAGATCAAGCAGATTGTCTCCATTCAATGCTGGTGACAAAAGAGTCATGGTCTGGATAGACACAGGCCAGGAGAATGGGATCCAAGGTTCAAAATTAACCCTAACCGATAAAAACGGAATTATGTTTCTTCTTAAAAGATTTTTCTAATAAACACATTTTGTCAACACCATTTCCATAGTGGAGCACGAGCAACGGAAATTTAGCAAATGTGAGGTTGTGTTGCTTGAAGAACAAGTTTATGTGTAATCTTCTGATGCTACTCCAGATGTGTGGTTTTTAATGGCATCTTTAGGAACAGAGGAGGCAGGACACCACTAGGATCCCTTTCCATTATGTCCCTTTCGATGATGAATTCAGTGGAAAACAATGGCCAAGTGATATTTATAAGATAACATATGTGTAGGAATCTAGGGGTAGAGATGGTCATCAAAGGTTAATGCTTGTTTCAATACAGTCATAACTAAGAAATTTTTATAAATTTTTTTTGCAGAGTTGACAATTACCAAAAATTACCAAATGTCACATGATCAATGAGGTATATGTCAATCTCTAGACCCTTTATAGGCTGCCTACAAAAAGGGGTCTAAATCCTTTCATGTCTATACGGTATCAATATTGAGCACGTTTGATCATCCGGTGGTTTGAGGTCTACCTATAACCCCTTTTTCCCATTTTCATTGACTTTATTTTCAGAAAAAAACGTCCTACCTATAATAACCCATATTATAAAGTATACCTACTGTCATTTACACCATCTTTCTTACGTAACCATATATCGGGCTCATATAAATAAGGTTAATATTATTTCGGTTTTGCTGTGTTGATTTAAAGGCTATGAACATCTTTGCGGGGCAATTATTATACATTTTTTTTAATAAACAGGTCAGTCAGTGTGTTTGGTGTAACTTTATAATTAGTTTTCATTAAAAAATATTTTTGTTTTTTGAGATACAGCTGCTCTGTATTCTCTATACGGAACAGCTGTATCCTTTGCTATTACTTGAATCCGTAAGTCCCGCGGACCTGACGGGATCCACCTACAATTTATCACAGTAATCTATCACATCTAAGTTATGAATTTAGATGTAATAGATTACAGGTGGATCCTGCATGTCCCGCGGACTTGACGGGAATAGGATTTAGCGCTACATACAGCTGCTCTGTATATAGAATACAGAGCAGCAGTATCTTAAAAAGTACAACAGATTTTTAATAAAAACTAATTATAAAGTTACACCAAACACACTGACTGACCTGTTTTTTTTTTTTGTTTTTTTTTAAAATGCCATTCAAAGGTTTACATAGCCTTTAACTGCATACATATTAAATGTATTTACCTTGATCTCCTAGGTACTGTGCACTGATAATATAATTTGGTATTTATAATGAAAGTTGTATGTAACTCTAATAGTATGACACCCAAAAGTCAATGGTCCCACTGCTGCCGCATTGTCAAGGCAAAGGAATGGGACTAGGTCATCGAGTGCTAGACCCGACAGAAGGACATTGACTTTTGATAGCAAAGAAAATCTGACAGCCCAGCATTACACGTATTACACTAAACCGGGGGATGTGCTGCCAACAATGAAGCAAACGGTATGTGGACAAATGATTTATTTTGTCCCTATGTAGTACAATGATTTCTCCATATAAATAAAGCTAAACGAGTGCCGATCAACGTGTAAAACTATTCTATCTCACATGTGCCTCTCTATTGTAATGATAGACTATATTAACATTAGAGTATACACAGTGCAGAAAAACTCTTGCTGATCTGATAGGGGTTCTCCACTTTAGACAATCCCTACTTGTTAAAAGGGTTTCTTGACAATAAGCTGATCACAAGTGTACCTGTGCTGGGACCCCCAGAGATCAGATGTAATCTGTTGGTAGATCAGCAAGTGTTCAATTTCCCTGCAGCGCCACCAGAGGGGAAATTAAGCATTACACAGTTTACATTCAAATCAATGGGTTGTCTCTGTAATGCAGGGCAGGACAGATCCTCAAGAGTAATAGACACTCTTCATAACCGCTTTCCACCCTGGTCAAGAGATGAGAAGTCCTGATATACTGTACACTTATATACTTACTGGTAAGTGTCACTCACCATGCCTTGAAGACATATCAATGCAGCCATTAAGGAGTGTTAAGGGATAAAAATATCTTTATGTGTTTTATGTTAGACTTTTACATATTTTTTTAAATCTAAATATATAAATTTTTTGTATAATTTATTTGTTTATTTCCAAGTTTAGGTTTACAAATTTATACACTGTAGATCGTTATAAAAATACATACATATTTTCAGAGAGCATAAACACAATGTTCTCTTCCTACACCTTCCCAAACCCCCTGCAACACATAGGACAATACAACAAGATGCAACGTATTAAAAAATAAATAAAAAGGCCACCTTTACATCTGTTGTCGGCAGGGAGTTTACAAATTTCTCATGTAAATGAAGAATAGATCTATAAATCACTTGCCCAACAGGCCCATTTTTTAAAAGCATTTTCACATGGATAACCCCATGTTCCAGCATACACTTTTCATACAACTGGTATTAGTTCACTCTTCTCTTAACTCTTAGGGTATGTTCACACGGCTTATTTTCAGCCATTTTTCGGGCCGTAAACGCGCAAAAAAACGTCTGAAAAAAACGGAAGATGAACGCCTCCAACCATTTTAATGGGAAAAACGGCGTTTCGTTCCGACAGGGTGTTTTTTTTAAACGGCTGTTTGCAAAAACGGCGAGTAAAAAAACGGCCCATATAAATAAGTGCATGTGTCACTTCTTGAGCCATTTTTCATTGTCTCAATAGAAAACGCTTGATGCTTAAAAAACAGCTGAAAATCAGAGGCTGTTTTCTGTTTAAAACTGCTCCGTATTTTACAGCCGTTTTGTGTGTGAACATACCCTTTACTCCATCCAATTATGGAGATTCCTCACATTTCCACTTAGACGCCAGTTCGGCTCTGGCAGCTATACAAACCCTACTAATTAGCCATCTACATCTCAACTGGGACGATTTCAAATAGAAGATGAAGTAGCGCTAGTTCCGACTTTGGTTTAATATTAATTTTACAGATTTTTGATATTGATTCAAATTTTGGGGCATTCCCACCATATATGGAGAAAGTTGCCTTTCACTTGGCAGTTTCTCCAACACAGGTCTGAATAGTTCGTAAATGCTTTAGCTATTCTCGAGGGATACAGATTCCATCTTAGTTTGAGTTTCTGCAGTGAATCTAGATAATCTATACAGTATATGTGGCTGCTTGACCATCTCATTGCTTGATTCCAAACATGGGGCGAGTAGGACATCCCCATATCTCTTTCCCAAGCTATCATATACCAAGTTTTAACTGACTGATTATTGGCCAATAATTCTGGGTATAAAATTGCTATTCCACATGGTTTGATATTTTAGTATTACGGAATCACATGACAACTAACACTTGGGTGGTGGAGGCCTGTAGTGCATTTTCATAGGAGAAATGGGTGGATTAGAATACGGTTGTTTGTCATTGGTGACGAAAGTGTCTAGAAAATCAAATGTCGATTAAGGCCATGTTCAGACGTGTCTGAACTTTTCGGAATTTAAATGTAATGCATGCATCTATTGTAACCTATCAAAAGTTATTGGGCATTTCGATTTATGAGCCTTGCGCAGTGGATACATTTGTAAAATGTTGGCATTGGTTTTGGTTATTAAAGGGGTTCACTAATTATAAGTGGGCTAAAACATTATGAGCACATATAATGGTTATATTTTATAATGAACCTGTGCCAATTTTTTATATGAGAGCAGCTCTGAGAGATTGGGGTTGAGAAGAGGCAAGGATTGTGGTCCTAGCTGTGTCCCTGCATGTTGGTCTGGAGACAAATAGTAGGTGCTTAAATAAAGTAAATTTAAAAATCTAAATCCACATCTATTTCTACAGATGTTCCGAAACAGCTATACTAGAAAAATGAATTACAAATAAAAAGTTTTATTTTTGGAGTTTATGTAACTTTTTGATAAATCTTTTTGTTTTTAGAATGGTTCTCAACCTGAATTATACTTTATTTATTCATAACACTGCAACCTTTGAAAAACAAACTGTAAAATGCATTTAGTAATATAAGGGAATAAATCATATCCCCAAAAATATTTTTAAAGTTACATCTGCCATTTAATTTTTTTTTTTTAAATGTGGTAAAATTAGTGCCGGCAATTGTCATAACGGCTGTGTTAAAAAATTGTTAATGACAATCTACATTTTATAATTTTATAAAATAACATTTCCATAATTCTAATTTAAGAATAATAAAGTGACTATATCAGGATCAGCGTCAGAATGAGTTGCCTTGGGCCCACCAGAGGAAATGATTTTGAGGACTCCCCATCAATCTACACTATACATAAACTATGTTGTCATCATTGTACACACAGGTTTTTAGTAATAAATTCTAGTAACTTATTTGTGACTCAGCTAAATAAAAATTGTCCTTAGTAGCAAGCTTTAGGCTGGATTCACACATAGTGTTTACTCACTGTTAGGTATTACTTTGCATTTTGTTTTTGTCCATGTTTTAAGGCTCTAAAAATGGTAAAAAATTTACTCATAGGGTAGTGACCTATAGGTGGCACTAGAGAGTGAGTTGAGACCTTCTGGTGAGAGATAATTTGCAGCATGGCGTTATTGTTAGGCATTTTTCCATAGGCTTCTCTATAGGACTTTATAAATGCCAGGAAAACGTATGTACAAAATAAAAAATAGCATAAAAAATATATGTAAAAAACTACGTCAGATCAATGGGACAGTCGCATATATTTTTGCAGCAAATCTGTTGCATGTGAATTCAACCTTACTGTGTTTGTGTCTGAGCCTGTGCCCAGTGGAGAATCCATTGGTGGCCCAGTCTGACCCTGATTGTGACAATTATTTCAATTATAATAATAAATGTTTATCTACAATTGTAATACTTGAAATCATGAAAACAAGTATTTATAACTTTTTCAACTTCCTAAATGAACCCAAAATATTTTTCCTACATGTAATGTGAATTAAAAAAAATACACAAAGTAAGCACGTTATATATAACCATAACAACGTTTTATTACCATTAAGACTAAACTTGTATTGAAAAGATTTGATATAACAAGACAAGAAAAAGCAATAGCAAATTTTAACTATCAACTAGATTATGCATAGCGAGTAACTTTTCCTAGTACTCAGGGAAGAGCAGAACATTTTTTATTATGTTTTATTTTTTAAAATATAGAACGGTACAGAGCACAAACATACTAAAATTATCAGTGCACTGGATGTGGGAGAGCGGATTTTTCCTTCGCCTTTAGCCCATAGCTCTGTTCTTGTATCCATCAGAAGAACATTAAAAATAAAGACCCAGTTTTTTTTGTTTCTACTGTGCATTAAGAAAAAATATTCACGACAAACATGACAACATATCAAACAATATTTCTACACAAGTTACCTTGATACGCTTGTCAATCAAGTATTATAAGAAAAACATTTTAAGACATATACAAACAAAACTAGCAAAGGAGTACAACTTAATAATAAATTAACAGAAATTCAAAAAGAAAATAACTTTATATATATATATTTATATTATATATACACGTACACACACAAGAAATGACACAATAATATGCTTCTTCCCATAGTTTAAGTAAACAAATAAATAGACTAGCCAAACCTGCTATAATTGATATTGGCCAAATGCATTACATCAGCAATTAAATAAATACGTGTTGCAAGCAACATAAAAACAGTGTTTTAAAATGTGCCAACGCAGCCCTGTTATATTGGAATGGGCCATAAAGTGAACTCGAAAACTTGAACAAATTTAAAGCAAATGTTTCCTTTTATTATTCTAAACACATTACATTTAACTATGATACTAAGATATGTAAATGATTTTGTAGCACCTACAGCTCAAACTAAGGAAGTTTTTGCCCCACCCAAAACAAAAAAGTAAGTTTTCTTTTGTTCTGCAGATATCCCATACTGATGACTGAAAGAAAAAAATTGTCTTGCAATGCACCTCTTGCTTGATTTGGGTTTTGACTGTGGTTTTTGGGGACCTGTGTAGCACACTCTCCCTCACTCAATAGTATAGTTTGCATTATGCTATGAAAAGATACGAAGACCAACTGTTTGTAACCCATCTTTCAAAAAACATTCTACTAATCCAATTTAAAACATATCTTGTTCTCTAAAAAGTTACCAGTGCAGTATGAATGACAAAGTTGTCAATTTTCCCCTAAATTAGCCAGTCAAAATATTATTTTATTTTTTTCTCAAATCCAGATTCTCTTGTAAAAATTCTTTATATTTTATAAAAATAGATTTTTCTGGAAACCCATTTTCAGCAAAGAGACAAACTCTTTGGCAACATTGTTCATTTATTTAAATTGTTTTGCGTCATCAGGTTTTCTGACCTTAATGGTCCCCTTAGAAATCTCCTTTCAACACCTAAGTCAAGAAACAATACAATTCAAAATGCAAAAGTCATTATTTTTGTTCCCTTTTTGCATAAACTTACTATATTGTTTCTTTTTATTTAAATTACCCTTTGAGTGTCAGAACCTTTGCTATATTCCCACACTAAAAGGACTTTTGGAAAGGAGGGGGGGAACCGGTCACCAATCTGAAAGGATTTATTCAGTGAACAGAAAAGAAAGCTGAAAAAGAAAAGAAAAAACACACTTTTTTCTTTTCTTTATAGTGTTACATTTGTAAAAATTGTTTTTTTTTTCAAGTTTTTTTTAATTATTTTTTTTTATTTTTTAATTCTTCAAATGAACTCATGGTCATCTTAAAAACAGCCACCTTCAAAGAAGGTGTAAAACTAGCCGGCTGGGTTAAAAAAGCCCTGCTCATTGTAATCTATGTATATTATATTCAACGACAACAGCTATGAAAGAACATTCAATGCATCAAAGTTTTTTTTTCTTATTTTCTTTTTTCTAAGCATTATAAAATCCCTTCCGGTTTATCACAGGATATCCAATGGTAATACTTAGGCAACATTGGCTTATAAAGTCCATGGTTGGTTATAAGCCATTGAGAGTCTGTTTTTTATTTTCCATCTTCTTTTTGTTCGTGAACACAATATTTGTTTTCAGGTTGATGTAGATAGGCTAGAAATTCAAGACTTGTGGGTTTTGTTGGTTTTAAATGAAACCTGCAAAACTCTGTCTCCCAGGCGGTATCCATTAAGGCTGGCAATAGCCATAGCTGCTTCATCATAATTGGTCATTGTGACAAATCCAAATCCCTTGCATTTGTTGGTGTTGAAATCACGGATGACTTTGACGTTGTTGACTGCCCCAAATGGGCCAAAAAGCTGCCAAAGGACACTCTCATCTGAGTCGGGAGAGAGGTTGTAAACAAAGATACACCAGCCTGTACCCGTGTGCCCAGGGATGTTCATTCCAACCAGACTTGTCATTCCATCAATAGTGATAGGAGAAAACCTAGAAAGAGAAAGCAGAGGTCATCACTTACAAGAAAATATAAAGAGATGGTATAAGGAAAAAAAAAAAAGTTAAACACTCACGTCCCAATCTTTGAGTTAAAAAAAAGTCAAATAATTAAAAGTCAAATAATTTAAATAATAATGATGGTAATAATAACAATAAGGACAATTTTGTACACGTTTCCACTTTCTCCCAGTGAATGGAACAGATTGAACTATGACTAAATGGTGTCAGATTGAAATGATCTTTAGTAACACGAGGGCTCGTTCATATATGTCTAGAGGTCAGGCTCACTTCCCTCAGGCTCACTTCCCTCAGGGGAAACTGATGGCACAACTGATCCTGTTGTTTTCAATGGGAATCACTTGTACTTTTTTTTTTCTTATGCCAGACATCTTTTAATGCTGTCAGTTCTGTCTAAGAGGTACATTGCATGCTACATTTTTTCAGGTGGGCCAATGGGGCCAATGCCCTGGTAGATGGAAAGGATGGCCACCACATATTATGGGTCCGTTATACACATATGACAGGCTTTTTTATGGGTGGAGGGAACTGATTACCCAGCATGATATATCTGAACAAGTACTTACAAAAAATATATATAGATATGTATTTTTGCCACAATAAGGCCCAGTTCACAGAGTTTTTTGATAAGTTTTGTTGACGCAGAAACCGTGTCGGAAAATGCGCCAAAAAATGGCCAAAAATGCCTCTCATTGATTTCAATGGGATGCGGAGGCGGTTTTTTTCCCGCAAGTGGAAAAAACGTCTCGCCGGAAAAATAAGCGACATGCCCTATCTTCGGGTGGTTACGTCTCTGACCTCTCATTGATATCAATGGGAGGCAGAGAAAGCGCATTTCGTGGCGTTTTTGCCCATCGGCCCTCAATTGCCACAGGCACAAAAAAGCAGCGAAAAACGCAGCAAACGGCCTGCAGGCAGATCAAAATTCCAAAATTCCAAACTGAATTTTGATGCAGAATTTTCTGCCTGCAAAAAACTCAGTGTGAACATACCCTAAGGGCGGGTTCACACATGGCGGAATTTCACTTAAATTCCGCTGCGGACACTCCGCAGCGTTAATCCGCAGCGGAGCCGTTTCTCCATTGACTTTCACTTTAATTTAGCAGTGTTCGTTTACACGATGCGTACAATTCCGCTGCGGAGCATAGGCTGCGGAGCGGAATTTGGTGTCCGCAGCATGCTCTGTCTGTTGCGGAGCAGTGGCGGACTCATGGCGGAATTTCTCCATTGACTTCAATGGAGATTCAAAGTTCCGCAATGAAGTCCGCAGCTGTCATGCACATGTCATGTGTGCTGCGGATGCGTCTTGCTTTTTTAACTTGACATTTCTTCATTCTGGCTGGACCTATGTATTTCTAGGTCTACAGCCAGACTGAGGAAGTCAATGGGGCTCCCGTAATGACGGGAGCGTTGCTAGGAGACGTCAGTAAATAGTCACTGTCCAGGGTGCTGAAAGAGTTAAGCGATCGGCAGTAACTGTTTCTGCACCCGGGACAGTGACTACCGATCCCAATATACATGTATCTGTAAAAAAAAATGAAGTTCGTACTTACCGAGAACTCCCTGCGTCTGTCTCCAGTCCGGCCTCCCAGGATGACGTTTCAGTGTAAGTGACGGCTGCAGCCAATCACAGGCCAAGCACAGGCTGCAGCGGTCACATGGACTGGCGCGTCATCCAGGGAGGTCGGGCTGGATGCCGAAGGAGGGACGCGTCATAAAGACAACGGGCGGTAAGTATGAATTTCTTTTACTTTCACTAGGGAAAGTGCTGTCCCTTCTCTCTATCCTGCACTGATAGGGAGAAGGGAAGCACTTTTCCCGCAGTCCGCAGCAGCTAGTCCGCATCAATTTTCTGCACATTTTGTGCAGATCCGCAGCCGTAATCCGCAACCCGGATTAGGTGCGGCATTGATGCGGACAGTTGCGGAGGAATTCCGCCATGTGTGGTCATGCCCTAATACTGCAGTTCTGAGGTGCTAAATGAGTTTGCGTGGGTTTCAAATAAACATACTGGTTAGTTAAAATAATTCCTATGAAATTGGCCCGTATAGGTATAGGTTTGTATGAGTTTCAGATTGGAAGATTCGATTTTTAAATTTTTTGATCAATTTTTATGTAGGTTAGAAATGAGAGTCCATATTTTTTATTTATTTTCTATTTTTAAACTTTTTGTTTCTATGTATTTTTTTTCCTATACATATTTTTTTATAATATACCCAGTATAGCAGAATATACATTTAAGAGATACTATAGTGTTAAAATGTGCTATTTTCTTTTAACTTGGGCCAATATTAGGACTCAGAAGTTGTCACTGTGGTGGAAACACAGACTATATTGATGCCCCTGGTATGTTAGCTCCAAAAAGAGCAAATCATGAACTAGTTAATTTAGGCTGTTCTGTACATCAGACACAACATGTTGCACTCAAACTGACCTCAGAACTAAAAGTCACTGCATCATTTGCCAGCTGGACTAATGAACTGATGACATCGGGCTTCGATATTAAATATTGTGGATAATTATAGTTTACGTTAATTTATCCGCTTTAATGACCAAACTAAAAATCTATGTTGGATTTCCTGATACCGGTTGTTTATTAGCTTGAGTATCTCAATTAAATTAGGTAATAGCAAGCAATACGTTTGGAGAGGTGTACAGAATGTGTGGAAAAAAAAGCAAATCAAATAATCTAAACATCACATTATAGTCATTAAACCTGCAAACAAAAGAAAACTCTGAGACAGTTAAGGTGCCGACAACTCCACGGGTCATCCATATTATTGAAAGCTACTGAGTGCATTAATACTTGTATCTTCTTATGTGGCAAAGGGGCTTTGGGCAATCCTCGGGCACCAGGGCTCGAATGCAACAGCTAGCGCTGCCCCCCGATATAGCTACACCCGGTATTGATAGCAAAGCCTTTTCAGACTATACATTGTGAAAAATGGCAAAGAACTGAATTGGTCAAAGTTTCTCGCAGACATTTTTAAACAGGGTACTATTAATACAGCTATTAGATGAGTGTCATTTTTTTTTCAGTCAATGGGATAAAATTTTCCAGCATACATAGTAAATAGACAACATTTTGGCCATGAATTTTATCTGTAAATTCAGCAGTTTATATCCCAGTTGCTAGAGCAACACAAACTAAATACTTGTGAAGTCCATCCAAAGTGCAGAATGCCCTCTAAGTTGGGGGGGGGGGGGGAGGAAGCTGAGGAGGGGGTTGAAGAGGTGCCATTTCTAATTATCAAGTCTTCCATTCGCTATATAATTGCAAATATTTATACGTAGCTAAAGCCTGTAGGTGTTTTAAAGCTGGTAATTAAAGAGGCTCTGTCACCAGATTTTGCAGCCCCTATCTGCTATTGCAGCAGATAGGCGCTGCAATGTAGATTACAGTAACGTTTTTATTTTTAAAAAACGAGCATTTTTGGCCAAGTTATGACCATTTTCGTATTTATGCAAATGAGGCTTGCAAAAGTCCAACTGGGCGTGTTGAAAAGTAAAGGCACAACTGGGCGTGTATTATGTGTGTACATCGGGGTGTGTTTACTACTTTTACTAGCTGGGCGTTGTGTATAGAAGTGTCATCCACTTCTCTTCACAACGCCCAGCTTCTGGCAGTGCAGACACAGACGTGTTCTCCAGAGATCACGCTGTGACGTCACTCACAGGTCCTGCATCGTGTCAGCACCAGAGGCTACAGATGATTCTGTTACAGATGATTCTGATACAGATGATACCTGCTGATGCTGCTGCAGAATCAACTGTAGCCTCTGGTGCCGACACGATGCAGGACCTGTGAGTGACGTCACAGATCTGCACTGCCAGAAGCTGGGCGTTCTGAAGAGAAGTGGATGATACTTCTCATCAGAACGCCCAGCTAGTAAAAGTAGTAAACACGCCCCGCTGTACGCACATAATACACGCCCAGTTGTACTTTTACTTTTCAACACGCCCAGTTGGACTTTTGCAAGCCTCATTTGCATAAATACGAAAATGGTCATAACTTGGCCAAAAATGCTCGTTTTTTAAAAATAAAACCGTTACTGTAATCTACATTGCAGCGCCTATCTGCTGCAATAGCAGATAGGGGCTGCAAAATCTGGTGACAGAGCCTCTTTAAACCGACAAAATGTCTTCCTACCCTATGCTCAGGCAACAAGTCCAATTTCATAGTTACAACTGCAATCCATAATACGGCGGTGTGCATGGAGCCTCAGGCAGGGGTTGCATGTGTACTTAAGTCAACTGGCTGGGTACAATAATGCCACTTAAAGGGTTGTCTCAATAAGACAACCCCATTCCATATGATCTTTTAGTGAATATAGGCACCATAGAGGGAAGTTCCCATGCTCAGGACCTTCTGTATTAGCCAGCGCAAAGAGCCGCGAACAAAGAGTAGCTCTCGCTCTGACAGACACAGCCTGGCCATATATTACATGGTCGGAAATATAACAGTTCCCCTGCAATGGCTTCCTCGACACGACTGAAAATGGATTTTGCCCCTAGTCTTTACATTGTGTTTCAGTGATCTACAAATAGATAAAAGTTGCCATGAGGAGTTGAAGACACTCAATGTATATATAGTACAGCCCGATGCTGCCATTTGGTCGAAAGACAACTGGTGTAGTTGTGGCCCTACCATTGACCACATGCATCTTTGTATCTAATAACCAGTGTAATTGTTGCACCTTAACTGTCAATGAAGCCCACCTGTAAAAAAAACAAAATAGTGAAAAAAATATGGAACACCACAATGTACTGGCATCTTCATAAATGAAAACCAACATAAGTCTCAACGTAAAAGAACAGAATGTCACATGCTGGTGGGGAAAAAAAGAGCAATTAAACAAACACAAATAAAGTTAGTGAATTGAAAAAAAAATAACAAAACAAACAAAAAAGAAATAAATTATAGCGCCAATCTGTGCCAACATGGACATCTGGCATTCTGTGAAATTCTAATTACCTCTTAACGCCATAGGCCATATTAAGCAAATTGTCCAGCCTGAAAGAGAAGGAGTGTCTTTGGGTTAATGTCTTACAGATGGTAAGAGAGCTCAATGGAGCTGTTATTAATGACGTCCCTTTTCAACAGAAAGACAAATCTTCTACCATTTGATTAGGCTGCTAGCGCTTTAGCCGGTAGGAGTCAATCAAGCCGCATTTCATGATCCGAAAAAAATTGCAGAAATGTTTCGCCATCTTTTAACCCTTCCTCTGGCTGGAGGATACCTCTGTCTTATTGTGGTACTACTGGTCTTTGTCTATAATATAATAACAGGATGCCTCCACTGCACCTAGGCCTATAAATCAGGGGTCAGTATATTTTATCATGTCTCTCCATTTATGATACAATCTGAGTCACATGAATATTTGCTCTATATCCATATAGAACCATCCAAATATCTGTAGTATGAAATCAGAAAAAAGGGTCTGCCCCGCAGAAGCAGCGCCACTCCTGCCAATGGGCTCCATCTGGTATTGCAAGTCAGTCCAGTCTAAGTGAATGTTGCTGAATTACAATACCAGACCAGGAACACTTATGCATGGACTGTCTGGTATTGCAACTCTATTTACTTAAAGGGGTTGTCCACTTTATGTGTAATGTTATGCAAATTACTAGTAGCTATACTAAATATATGCAAATGACTAATATCTACGTTTCAGAAGTTCTGAACCATTTTTTTCTATTTGTGAAGCCATGTCCTCTTGTTATTTGAGCCTTCTGTCCTGCTCCTGTCAAGAAAATAGATGCAGATCGAGGGACACGTCCATCAGTCTCCTCCATTGAAACCTACTGTGCCTGCGCGAGTTTTCTAAATTCAAAGACCACCGTAGGCAAAGATAAAAGCGTGATACAATATTTTGATCTGTGCTTGCCCAGGTTTCAATGGAGGAGGCTGATGGACGTGTCTAGTGATAGGCCCCTCCTTCTACGACCATTTTCTAGACAGGAGCAGGACAGTCGGTCTGACTAATAAGGGGGCTTGGCTTCAGAAATAGAGAAAATGGTGCGGAACTTCTAAAAAGTAGATATTAGTAAGTTGCATATATTCATCTTTCTCACATATCTGTTAGGGTATGTTCACACGGCCTATTTTAGGCCGTTTTTCAGGCTGTAAACGGCCGAAAGACGGCCGAAAAACCAGAAGCAGAATACCTCCAAACATCTACCCATTGATTTCAATGGGAAAACGGCGTTCTATTCCGACAGAGCGTTTTTCCGCTGCATTTTTTTACGCGTAAAAAAACGGACGCGAAAAAGAAGTGCAGGATACTTCTTGGGACGTTTTTGGAGCCGTTTTCCATAGGCTCTATTGAAAAAAGCTCCAAAAACATGTGTAAAAAACGCAGTGAAAAACGCAGCGAAAATCGTGAGTGGCACAAAAAACGTCTGAAAATCAGGAGCTGTTTTCTCTTGAAAACAGCTCCGTATATTGAGATGTTTTTGACTCTGTGTGTGAACATACCCTTAACATTAGACATAAAGTGGCCAACACCTTTAAATAGGATTGACTTACAATACCAGACACAGTCCGTAGAAAAGAATGGCGCTGTATCTTGGGAAAAAAATCCTATACTCCAAAAATACTATCCTCCAAAAATCTTATCCTCCCATCTTCAATGCAACTTAAATGTTTCAAATTGTGAAATGGGCTCTGTTCCTGGCATGTCCCTACATATTATTGCGGGCAGAAGCTACAGAGGGAGAGCAGTTATTCATTTACATAGGGAAGTTCAACCGGTTGGCTCTCTGGATAAGATGCATCCATTGTTCTCTATTAACACATGCCAGCCTGAATAGACGTGCGTTATAAAATAAACTCTCTCTCCCAACCTGCTGCTGAGGTTTTTGCAATCAGAACTTGGTGCACCAATTTTAACACACATTGGGGCAGATTTTTTTCATATTTTCATAGAGAGAAAAAAACTGGTGAAAAATGTGCCAAATTGATCAAAGTGGTGCATGCAAAATAACAAATTTACCGTAACTCGCTCGACATGTAGGACACATTTCTCTTCCTCACGGTATCTCATGGCAAGCGCACATTACACCAATATTGATGCATGCCTTTAAAAAAATTTGGCGCATTTTACGACACCTCCTAACCAGGCCTTTTATCCAGACACTTTTTGAAGGTGCACAAAGTGTCTACAACTTAAAAAAAACCCGGCTCATGCCATGTACACCATTTGAGCCCGACTGCTGGCACATTTTGCTTTGTACATTTTCCCTATCATATTATGAATTTACAGCACGATTGGTGCGTTTGTATGAGATTTGTGAGTACCCCCCGAACTTGCCATATATGTGTGATGTGTCATATAAATGATATGCTAATAACATATAATTTACGGAGCCTGCATTAAAAACAAATGAATGACTAATCCTTTCCCTTTAAAAAAAAAATGTACAGCCTGAATTGTATTTGGTGTAAAGGGATACAAGATATTGAGTTAATATGCAAAAATGTGCAAAACAGCTCCACAATCTGCCATCAGTTCGCCTTTTTCTTCTTCTAGTCAAAAAATTGTAATTATCCGTATTGCATGAATTGCTCCCTGATCGACAGAAAATAATGGTTCACGCATTTTGGTCCTCGGCTGTCAGAATTGAGATGATTTCGCCAGTAGACTTTTGCTTCATTTTTGGAACCGTTTCAGAATACAGGATGTTACATTTTTGGAGGGTTTGAAGAAGCGGTGGCGGTGGTGGTGGTGGTGGGGGGGGGGGGGGGGGATGGGTAGTGCTCACCAAAAATAGTTATACATTTAGGAAGAAGGCAAGCAATAATTAATCTTTTTTTTCCAGGCTCGGTATGCACAGATATTAAAAAATGATGACCAGTAAAGGATTTCGGCTTCCCAGCTCTGCCTGCCTGCTCTCTGAAGCACCACGGGAGAATATTGGAGAGAGGTTGATCAATACCTTCTGAAACTTGGCAGAAGATTAGTTCTCAGCCTTGAATAAAATGGGCCTTTGAGCAGGTTTGAGTGAATAATCAATCTATCTTACACAGGGATAAGGAGACATCCTCCTTTACACCATATTACCCCCTTTCCCAAAAAAAAAAAAAGACGGACTTAACCCTTGCAATGTCGCAGACATGAACATTGAGAATACAAGCCCAGGAAAGTGTCTCTTGCCGTCATTCAGCACCACGCCGGGATTGCTTTTTCATTGTATGAGTTCTGCATATCCAGACACGTTGGTCTTTATTTGCATATTTTCCAGCCAGTCGTACAGTAAGTAATCTCCTACTATACAGATAAGGAAACTAGCCAACAAATCAATGACAGAAGATACAGATATTAGCATAAACCACGTCTTGTGCTGTCGCTACATATGTCTTACTAGGCCCTGCTGTTCTCAACGGATTGAATTCAAATGATTTATTATAAGGTTATTAGTTAAAAGATACAAATATTCAGTCGATTTAGCATTAGAGACTATCAACAAAATAATAATAATTGTATAATGTACGTAATCAGGGCGATATTTACCTGAACCGCTGTGCCTGGTGGTGGAGAGGGCCCGGATAACGCCTGTTGGGGGACTGGTAGAGCTGGGAAAGTAGCGCTTGGCTGGTTTTCTGACTGGGGTTGTTGGCGAATTTCACAGTTATCGGTTCAGTTGCTCCACTTGGCTTCTGTCCATTCAAACCCTTTATGGCTTCCTCGGCCTCTATTCTCTTGTCAAAACGAATAAATCCGACTCCCCGAGACACACCTGCAGAGGAAACATTGTGAATCCTTTCTATAAAAGCTTTTGTCTTGCCCAGTACATCTGATACACAATATGTTTATTCATACCACGCTCACATGTAATAGGCGCCTTTAGATCACAGGATCTTAAAAAGGTTGTTTCAAATCAGAAAAGTCTTTTTTTCTTTAGAAACAGCGCCACTCTTGTCTATTGGCTGTGTCTGGTGTTGCAACTTAGTCCCATTCACATGAATGGGGCTGAGCTGCAATACCAGACAGAGCCCATGGTAAAGAGTGGCGCTATTTCAGAAAAAATATCAGACATTTTTTCTTACTCTTATACAACCCCTCTAAAGAAAAGTGGGTGTAATAACTAAATGCCTGCATAGCGTCCTTTTGACATATGTTTAGCCAGTATGCGAAGGTATACCTTTGCCTCGACTGTATATTGAAAAGTGTAGTCAGCTAGTCTTTTTAATACATTTTTCAATGGAACTCAATAGTATATATAATATAACTGTAGAGGCAAACAGTTGAATACTTCGGGGGAAAACATTTGGAGGACCCTCTTGAACGGTCTTGTTGAACGTAATCTTAGCTCTGCAGCGGTCATTAACTCTGCTCTTCTACATCTGCGTAAGGCCTCCTTCAAAAAAACGGAATTTTTCTGGAAGTTTAAACTGCATCAAAATATGATTCTAAAAACGCCAGCAGTTATTAAATGTAACATATTTTTTACGGTATTTAGTGTAATTTTGCACGTGCTTTTTTTTATGGCATTTTTGTAGTCCTATAGAGAAGCCTGTAGTAAAACCGCCTGAAAAGACGCTATAACCAGAGCATGCTGCATTTGGAAAAAAAAAGCGCTCACCAGAAAATTGTCTCAAAAACGGAACTAATGAAAACACAGTTGTATGTAGTGCATTTGATATTTTACTATAGACTTTAATGTAACATCTGGACGCACTTAAAACTGCATGAAAAAACGCAGCAGAAAAACGCCACAAGAACGCAGCAAAATGCATTGTGTGAATCTAGCCTAAGGCTGGGTTCACCCTGTGCGTTTTTGTTGTATTTTTAACATGCAACGTTTAGATTGAAATGAATAGGTGAATACTGTGAATCGCCGCCAAATGTGTTTGGAAAATTCACAGTGAGCAAGAAGAAATGAAGGGGAAGCAGCGCTCGTACGACGCTGAGGCCCCTTCAAAACAGCTGATCGGCAGGGGTCCCGGGTGTCTAATTTTTATTGGCTGGAAAACCCCGTTAAGTGATTGACATCTACCTATGTATGCGCACTGACCCAGGGAAGGCTGTCAATCACTGAGTGAGGCCGCCCACTGGACTTATAAGGCTACATGCACACATATGTAATTTGATGCAGAAAATGTGCATCAAAACTGCATGGGGACACAGATAATTCTGCAGGTAAAATCTGCACTTAATGGTGCGTTTTTTTACGCATTTTTAGATGCATTTTTTTACATTTTCATGCAGAAATAGGTGTGGTTTTAATGCTGCTTTTTAAAAAAAAATCAGCGCGTAAATTGATCTGCGGTGCGCATTTTAAAATCCACAGCATGTCAGTTTATCTTGCGTTTCCGCTTGCGAATTGTATTTGACAATTTTAGAAAAAAAACACACCTATTTCCACATCACAATGTAACAAACGCCACTAAAAACACATAAAAAAAACACACTATTAGGTGCGGATTTTACATGCGGAAATTAATAATGCGTGACAAATCCGCACATAATACACATCCTATGTATGTGACCTAAGGGAGCTGGGATTTAAATAAACTCAATATTAGTTATACGGAGTCTTTTCCCACAAAACTATGTGGAAGATTTACAAATTAAAATGCACCAGAATTTTGGCTCACATTGAGCCAAAAAACTGGCACACATGCCATACGCCAAATTTATTAAGTATTTTAGACACCATTTGCGCCTCCCGAGACGCTTATGTAAAATTCTCCAGATTCATTAATAGCGTACGCATAACATTTTAGCGTAAAATAATGGTATAAGGTAACCCAGCCAAGAGGTGGCGTAAGAAACAGAAAAGTAATTAATCCCTGGAAAAATGTGGCAAATCTATCACTCAGTGTCCGCCCACAGTGATAAATTTGGCGCATCTTCTGCCTGTCTTGTCGACTCTGGATTAAGACGCCCCTATATTTCAATCTCCTCAGCTCCTCCTGATCTATAACCCGCTGCCTGCAGGTCAGACAGAGTATACAACTTGATAGGTTCACAAATATATGTCAGATTGCGCCATTTATCTATTTCCTTTCTGTAAAAAAAATGTCTTCTAAGGGTATGTTCACACGCCCTATTTACGGACGTAATTCGGGCGTTTTACGCCTCTAATTACGTCCGAAAATACAGCTCCAAACCGCCGGCAAACATCTGCCCATTGAAATCAATGGGGTTACGAAGTTCTGTGCACACAGGCTTTTTTTTACGTGCCGCTGTCAAAAGACGGCGCGTAAAAAGACGCCCGCATCAAAGCAGTGCATGACGCTTCTTGAGACGTAATTGGAGCCGTTTTTCATTGACTCCATTGAAAAACAGCTCCAATTACGTCCGTAATTGACGCAGAGAAAAACACGAGTACGAGCAATTACGTCTGAAATTCAGGAGCTCTTTTAGCCTGAAAAGAGCTCCGTAATTTCAGGCGTATTGGACGCTGCCGTGTGAACATACCCCAACAGTAACACATTCATTTTCTGTTACATGTAGGATCAAAGAGGTGCCAGATTACTGGATTTTTTGGATCATTGGAATTAGAGAGATCCTATAAAGCCAAGGGAATGGGATAAACGAGCAAGAGATGAGGGAGCCTTGTTGTTTGGAAATGTAAAAATTTGTAGAAATCAAAGTCGTGTATATAAGAACTACTGCAGGATATGTCCAGTCCCGGAAAAAAATCCTATCTGGTCTTGAACCAATGCTTTCAATTACTGGTTTGATCTCGTACTTCTGGGTTTGGACCAATAAAAAAATCCCTGAGTGTCGGAATCTTTCTCACTAATCTGCTCCTGGGACCCCTTATAATTTAAAGGATATGGAAACCTTTGAAGTATTTTTTTTTTTTTGTACTTAAACTGTATTAAAAATGATTTGTACTTTTTGAGATACAGCTTCTATATATCCTGGATACATAGAAGCTGTATCTTGCGCTGAAACCCGAATCCGTCAGGTCAGCGGGACTGACAGCTTCGATGACATCGGGTCCTGCGCGTCGCAGGACCGAGCTGTTATCGATCACATCAGAATTCATAACTTAGATGTGATCGATTATAGGTGGATCCTGTGTGTCAGACATTCAAGACCCCAGTGGCATAACTACCGATGTATTAGCCAAAGCAGCTGCTACGGGGCCCCCCGGCACAGGCCCCTCATGCCCGGTGGTGTCGCTAGCAGCCGCTATGGCTGCTACAGTGGTAGCGACGTCACATTCAATAGTATCTGCGTCCTTAAGACACAGATACTATTGAAGACTATAGTCTAGTATATAGGTATCTCCCTGCTCTGCCATTTACTAGGCTACAGGCCACTAGGCTAATGGCCACGTTCGGCCTGCAGCCTATCATGCAAAGTGACAGGATCCCTGTGCAGGCCAACGTGATGATGTCACTGGATCCCACCGGCCTAAGTAAGGATACCGTCGGCGTTGATGCTTTGGACCAGCTCAGTTCGTCGTGGGAACGGGGCCTCGGTGAGTATAACGTTTTTTTGTTTTATTTGTTTGGGGGGTGCTATCTACAGGAGGGGCTGCATGGCACTATCTACAAGGGGGGGCCGTATGGCACTATCTGCAGGGGGGCCTGTATGGCACTATCTACAAGGGGGGATGTATGGCTCTATCTACAGTGGGGCTGTATGGTGCTTACTACAAGCGGCTGTATGGCGTGATCTACAGGGGGTTGCAGCGTACAATCTACAGGGGGGCTGTATGGCGCTATCTACAAGGTGGAAATGGGGGGCACTATCTACAGAGGGGGGCAGTATGACACTATCTACAAGGGGGAGGTGGGGCACTATCTACAGGGGGGCTGTATGGCACTATCTACAAGGAGGAGGTGGGGGTACTATCTGCAAGGCGGGCTGTATGGCACTATTTACAAGGGGGAGGTAGGGGCACTATCTAGAGGTGCGCCTGTATGGCATTATCTACAAGGGGGAGGTGGGGGCACTATCTACAAGGTGGGGGCACTATCTACAAGGGGGAGGTGGGGGCACTATCTACAAGGTGGGCTGTATAACACTATTTACAAGGGGGAGGCGGGGGCACTATCTACAAGGGGGCTGTATGGCACTATCTACAAGGAGGAGGTGGGGGGCACTATCTACAGGGAGGAAGGGTGACACTATCGACAAGAGGGGTGTGACACTATCTACAGGGGGCCTCTATAGCACTGTCTACAGGGGGGGCTGTATGGCACAATCTACGGGGGAGGGCTGTATGGCACAATCTCCAGAGGGGCTGTATGGCACAATATACAGGGGGGACTGTAGGGCACAAGCTACATGGGGGGCTGTATGGCACAATCTACACGGGGGGCTGTATGGCAAAATCTACAGGGGGGCCATATGGCACAATCTACATGTGGGCACCGTATGGCAGAATCTACAGGGGGGCTATATGGCACAATTTACAGGGGGGCACTATCTGCAAGGGGGGCTGTATGTGGCACCCAGGGGGGGGGCAATCAAAAGTTTGCTATAGGGCCCAGTCTTTCCTAGTTACACCCCTGCAGGACCCGCTGACACTGAACCCGTCAGTCACGCTGACCTGACGGTTTCCGGTTTCAGCGCGAGATACAGATTCTATCTATCCAGGATACATAGCAGCTGTATCTCAAAAAGTTAAAAACATTTTTTTTATAAAAACAAATAACAAAGTTGCACTAAACACTATAATACATTGCTTTAGTTAAAAAAATAAAAATACAATTTCTTCAAAGGTTTCCATAGCCTTTAAAACAGATTACGTGGAAATCCAGACTGCCAAATTCCAGGTTAAATTAGGAATGTGTTAGTCCAGAAATGAGACCTGAAAATGACAGATTATAGAGGTTTTCAGCTAATCTGAAATTAGTTCATATTTTTGGGTTGCTGGATTAGCAGAAATTACAGATCCCTATTTTCCAGATTAAAGGACATTTACGCTATTAATTTCTAGTTCTTTTAAACTCAGATTTCGAATTGATTTTAATTTGTATGTTAATAGTCTAATGTCTATTTCATTTATATGTTATTTATTATATATTATTTTCAGACCTGGTATGTAAACATTATGGCATAAAATGTGGACTATATTTTGGTACATAAACTGTAATATTCTTATTTAGGCATTATAATATACTTTGTGCTTTAACCCCACTGAAGATCTCTGCTTGCTGTCTTGATAATGTTCTGCTCACAAAGGTGCATGAGTTGTTACAGTGTACCAGAGAATTTTGGTTGTCTTGAAAGTGCTGTGTATGTGTGAGCTGCGCATAATCAGTGCAGGTTTACAAACAGGTTTGCAAGCAGAGATATTGAAAATGGTGGATCATTTAATTAAAGCATATAAGAACGTTGCATTAGCTTTCCCTATAGAATGAATATGTTTTATTTACAGATCACTGGACAACCTCTGATTGATCCATAATAAATATACCCGTCACTGACCTGTAACTTGATCCACTAAGATTCTTGAGGTGATGATGCGCCCATACTGTGAAAATAATTGTTCCAGTTCCTTCTGCGTCATGGTTTTTGGAAGGCCGCTGACATACAAGTTTGCATCACGAATTGATGCGGAACTGGGCCGGGCATAGGAAACCTGACAAAAATGAGGAGTTTGTCATCAGATCACTGGTAAAGAATAGACAAATTGTATGGTGTTAGGAACAAGATGGCTGAAACCAAGCTTGAACAACATTCAGTTTAAAGGGGTATTCCGGTTTCGACAACTAAAGCTTATTCATTGTATAATTAAAAGGTATACAATTTGCTAATATACTTTGTGTATCAATTCCTCACTTTTCTCAAGATCTCTGCTTGATGGTATTTAATGGGCGCTTTTATTATTTACTTCCAGAAGTTGCAAGTCTTTCCTGGTCATGTGATGATCAAATAGGTTCAGAGCTCGTTACAAGACAGGGTGCTAATAACTGTACTGTAATTGTTACGAACCCTGCAGCTGTGCATTCATCACATGACCAGGACAGATTTTTTACTTCTGGAAGAAAACAATATATTGACACAAGCAGAGATCTTGAAAACCATGAGGAAATGATACAGAAAGTATATAGGAAGATTGCATGAGAGATTAAGATTAAGAATTATTTGCAAAAACCGGAAAGCCACTTTAATTTACAAGTAGAAGGCCAATCACGTGAAAGACAAAATATGTGTCTCCAAAATCTATTGATTTTCCAGGCTGGCTAATTCTTTTATTCATTGCAATGTGTCTTAATGTCAGCCACTTGGTCTTGGGCATTAAACTAACATTTCATTAAAGATATGACGATCGATTGTGGTTGGTTACTAAAGGTTTGGCCTCTAAAGAAGGAGAGCAATGGTGGCCAACTGCAATCCATATGCACCGTTTTTTGGCGCTGAACCTTTAAACATGTCCTCCTGTCAGGCCAATCTTTTCCTATACAAGATGATAGGTATTTATTGTCCACGTAAATTTCTGAGAGCTGTAATATCCTTTAATTTGATGATAATAGACTTGATGACGTGGTCTTGGACAGGATATTGTTATTCTTTAGCTTTGGTTTAGAGCCACTTTATATTGGACTCTTTCTATTTATGTGGTTCCCTTATACATTCAAGTGACTTTCAGTTTAGGTTTGTAGCCCATAGACAAAATGCTGGTTCTCACAGCTAAAGGGTATATAGTAGGCGGTCCCTTAAACAGGACCTATCGTTATTAGTCAGATGGAACGACCCTCTTAATAGGGCATGTGGACATCATAGAAAAGGGTCTGCTGCTTGGAAGCCCCTCTATGAGCCATAGTGGAGAACCTCTACACAGATCAGCACCCAGTTTGAGGAGCTTAGCATCACCATATATTACCTGATCGTTTATTCATTTGAATGGGCACCTTAAGTGGCCGCTCTGAGCTTCCCCCACCGATCACCGCTGATTGCTGGGGTTTAGAGAAGTCAAACATACAGCGATCAGTCGATCCCCATGGTGTTTTTTTTCTAGGAATTGTCCAAATGGAATAAATGCTAGCCACAAGACCCCTGTAACCAGTATGGTGTGTGGGGCCCCTATAATGAAGTGGTTGTCCAAATCAGGCAACCACTTTATTCTCTAAATATTATCATGCTTCCTATAGATATGGGAGACTGTATTCTATAATTGTACTGCAGACAACACAATGATTGATTTACTCTCCGCACAGATCTACAAGGCACCACCAGAAATTTAAAACTGCCCTGCAGACCAAGGAGAGCATTACTCATAATAACATTGTATTAAGGGAATACTTATATGTGCAACTCCTGAGAACCTATATATTAAATACCAGAAGTGAATGGAAATACTCCAAAGCTTTGACGCAGAAAAAAAAAAAGGGGGAAAAAAACAGCTGCCTTGATATCCATTAGATCCCTCATAAGACACATCAAGCCCAACCAACCCCCAAACACAAATGATCAGTTTCCATCTTTATCTGCTCCGTGTTTTAAAAATAGCTATTGACTCAACACAGAGAATGTGACTAATGTTAGATTCAGCAGAACGGATAAAGAAAGACAAACTTGCAGTTTTGTGTGGTTGGCTGAATGTGGGTTTTCTAGTTCAGCGCTCATAGTAACTGTAAATACTGCTTGTAAAATTCAGTCTTGGAAACATGTATCTCAAATGTCATTTGTAGGTCAAACATTGCTTTTTGTGATTTCAGCTTCCAGTCTGCAAGAATAGCAGCAATACCGGATAGGAAGAGAGTCCGCTAACAAGAAAGAGGTTAAATAAAAAAAAAACATATTTTTGAGCTGCGTTATTCAATAAGTCCCTTCTTGTGTATTCTCTCTTGGACTTGGACGTGCATTGTAGGCACATTATACAACAATGTGACCTCAATATTTTAAATAACCTTCAATTAATGAGCACAGGCCCCCTGCCGTTCTTCATGTAAAGGTAAAAGCGATTATCCACTCTTGAACCACCTTTGTAATTTATTGATATACCTCTATAGTGGTTGCAATTCTGTTTTTCTGACACAAATCTCCAAATCCTCTACAGAAAATAGTGATAAATGGTATAATTCTGGCAGCCTGATATGAGTTTACTGCATACTGTTGAATCATTGAACTCATTAATAAACCAGTATGCAGTAAACTCCTAAGCTCCCCCTGGCGGTGGCTGCATGCAACCAGAATTGTATCCTTTAAGTCTGTCTATGCAGGGGATTTGGAACTCTGTATCCAAAAAATAGAACTTTACCTCTGCAAAGATATATTAAGAAATTAATTAGAAAAGAATATTAGACTTAAAATTAACATGGTGTTAAAAGGTGAAGATTCTCTTTAAGGTCCAAAACATTAATGAAACATCATCAAGTCATTTAATGATCCAGTGCTTCTCAGCATATCGTCTAATACTGCTGTAATAAACAAGTCATTGTAAAATATAAAGTCTTCTTACATATATAAAGAGGCAGTGGTGCTAGCAAAGCTCTGTGCCATTTCATCCCATCCAATATAATAGGCCATGTGACCTCTGGAAAAAATCCAAGGTCGGTAGGGGTCCCAGTAGGTTCACCCCCTATCATTGACATTGATGGCTTATGATAACAATAAACCACTACTGTTGAAATGCAGGGCTAGCATTTTGTCAGATTTACAGTTCACCTATGCACCTAACCATCCAAATTTTGGAAGGTGGAGGAGGTACCATGTCACTTTTTGCTTCAGGCAGATGAGAAAGGTGATCCCTTAGTCTGAGATGATAACCTTCCCTTATTGCAAGAACCAGCACATTAGCGTAATGTCCACCCCTATATATATAGTAATTATAGAATACGGTACATCATGTTATATTATGAGCAATCTTTGCAGCCCAACTGTTACGAAAGAATACATTATTATAATTATATTTGACAACGTCACTCATTTCGACCATTAACATACATGTGTCCTCACCTTGATGGTTTTGGTTTGTAGTCTGAGTCCATTTAAAGTGTTAATGGCTTTTTCTGCATCCTTTGGATCAATATAATTAACAAATCCATATCCTAGGCTCTGCCCTAGATGGGAAAAGAAACAGCAATTTAGGGACAAATCATCTTATCAGTCGGAACATGATTTACATAGAAATGATCTTCAACAAGGTCAACCAAGCTATGGAGGTCAAAGGACTTTTTTTGGTATGACAGTCAGAACAGAAGCTGAAAAGCTATGCACTGATCTTGTTAAAAGGAAAATGTGAAATTATCTCAAAAGATAAACATTTCAGCCTGTCATGTAAAATTAGTGAGGACTAAGGCCTTTAATGTATTTAGTCGAAGAAGAAGGTTTTCTGGTTTTAATGACATTTATGGGTTTGTGGCAGAAAAGCTGGCCCGAGGCGTTACGATCCCATAACCGAAGCAATGGATTTTAACATAGCTATACTCTAGCTTAGTACTGAAGATTCACCTTAATGTGAATTGTCACTGTTTTTGGAAATTTCCATTTATCATGAATCTATATGTGTGCGAGACCTCTTGTCTATTGGGCTTTCCTTATGTGAAATATTTATTTAAGACACTGCCTGATAAGAGAGGCCAATGATGACTTTGAACCTCTTTGTATTACGGCATGTATGAGACGTCCTAATAGAACTATACTAATGGGTGCAACAGGACCCACTGAACAGCCCCCCAAAACCTCTACTCCTGGTCAGGGGTTTACCAGGGGTGCACACTGTATGCTTAATGACAGGGTATGAGCCCTAGGTGTAGGGTGTTCACAGTCACCAGCAGTATGAGTTAATAACAATGTTTTAAGAATTAGGAGAATTCGTACTATTTTGGGTATAAGCAAATCTTGCATGGTGGCGGAGCACAGGGCTGTTCCCCCGCAGGAGCAGTGCTGGGTTAAGACAGGCTCATGATTTGGCCTTTGGATTACAAATCTATGTTTGCAGGAGGCCAGCATACATGGATTTGTATGAAAGGATTTGTGGGGAAGAAGGCCAAATCAACAGTTTTGCTCAGAGAAAAAGACATGCCAGCCTTATCCCTGCAGAATAGCGAATTCAGGTCATTGCCTTAGTCATGTATCTAAATACACCAACTAAGAAAGAGTAGCTTATTGGCATTAACCCTGGCACCCTGCACTTGCAGCATATTCTCCGCTAGCCCCCTTAGCTACACCCCTGGGTGTTTGACCTTCTTTTGAATGGCTAAGAGGAATTATCTGACCCATCTGATAACTGTGTTCTTGTAAAGTGATCCCTCACAACCAACCAAGATGAATGCCGTGTATAGTAAATAAGTGCCTATTGTACCCACTAGTATAGCGCTGTTAGTGCCTATTGTACCCACTAGTATAGCGCTGTTAGTGTATGTTATAGATGCTCTAATAAAAATAAGTATGTCTGATGAGGGATCCTCTTTAAAGGGGTTCTCCGCTTTGGACAATCCCTACTTAGAAGAGTCCCTTGACAATAAGCAGATCACAAAGCGTCCTCCTACTGGGACTCCCAGCGATCAGCTGTAATCTGGGGGAAAATCTGACAGGAAGTTTTAAATTTCCCTGCAGTGCCACCACAGGAGAAATTAAGTATTACAGAGTGCCCATCCATATTAATAGACTGTGTAATTCGGGACAGGACAGGTCCTCCACAGCGAGGGATGCTCTTTGTAACCGTTCTCCACTATGGCCAAGAGATAAGGATTCTGGACAGCGGTCCCCTCCCCTTTATTAATTCCATAATAGGATGTATAAAAATGGGTTTTCTAAAATGGACAACCACTTTAAGGATTATAAACTAACAAAATATAAATAGCTACGGTTATGATTTCACTTGATTGGTCATATGTGCATGGCGGGTTCTAGTTGGTACCATAAAGAGTTGTATAAACCTGAAAGAAGGTTGCAGAGGCACAAAACGCTCAATTTCTACAGCTATTTCCATACTACATATAGGAAAATTATCCAATATTCAATTTTTTAAGCCTATGAAAGAATAACAACAACTAAGAACCTCCGTGTCGTTAAGACTAAGGGTTTTGTAATTTATTCTTACTAAAATATGTATTCATTGCCCTATTCTCTGTATTCAGCCACCACAGTTCCTACTACAGCCTACAGCTTTTGGCACCCTCCTCCTCAGCAACTAATGGCTGGCAGGTTGTTTCTTCCTGTGCGTACTCATAGGCCCTGTTCACACAGTGTTTTCTTTGTGCTGTTTTTTGGCGCTGTTTTTGATGCGGAAACTGTGTCGGAAACCGCGCCCAAAAACGACCAAAAACACCTCCCATTGAAATCAATGCTTGGCGGAGGCGTTTTTTCCCCGCGAGCGGAAACTAACGCTTACGGGACAAAGAAGCGTCACGCCATTTCTTCAGGTGTTTCAGACATCAATGGGAGGCAAAGAAAGCAATTTTCGCTGTGTTTTTTGCCCGTGGCGCTCAATGTAGATAAAAATGAAGTATTGAGGTTCAGTCAAATAGGATACTGCTTTGTCACCCAACTTTCTTGGGTGTGAATGTGAACAATGACTAGTAATGCAGTGATATATATACTATGTTCACATATCTCTGGATATCTACTCATTTGGCAATTAGTAGTTTAGAAAATCTGGGTAAATAACCTATTGGATTTGTAATGGTAGTCATATCAAGTATCAGCTTTACGAGAACCATATATATTATATCCTATGACAACTCTTACTTTTAATGACCCGTCAATCAGACAGGTCATTAAAGTATGTCCTACCTCTGTGACCTTCACCGTTGCCGAGAATCCCCATTTTTGGCTTAGAGAGCATCTCCATAGAGATGAATGGGAGTGTTAGAAAGCTCTTTGCGAATATTGTTGCTTCAGCCAAGTCAATGTAGTTGTCAATGTTGGACCACTAAGTCATTGGGGCAAGAAATTCATCCAGAAATGTAAATTCTATAAAAAAGTAACAATTGACCCTAATGGTCTAAACTTATTGTAGTCTTTATATAAATAAAGATGGCTTCATGAAAAAAAAAAAGAAAAAGAAAAAAATTATATGAATATTTTAGTTTTATTGCTCTAAAAGGACATTGATGTTTGAAAATGATGAATAAATTATAATAATTTTTGTTCTTTTGAAGACTAGTTGGGTTTATGCTATTTGCCTTTGTAAAACTAACAATTGCAGCTCAGTATGTTCTGTTTCAGGCTTAGAAATAACCATCATCTCTTCCTGGTCTGAGAAATAGGAAATTGGGTCTCGGCAGTGAAGCATTATTTCTAGAAAGAAACAAAGCTATTTCCGCTTGCTTGGTATGAAACCATAGTATAGTTCTATATAGTGAAAATGTGCAATATATGTTATCCGCTGAATACAAAAGTCTATAGTATATTATCATCATACTATTATATTATTCTCCATTCATACAACACAGCGCCCCCAACATAACCCGACCACTGCATCAGACTATAAAACAAGTCTGTTATACTCTATACAGACATAGAATACTACACCTCCCAACATGACCTAACTACTGGACATGAACATAATACAATTATATTATATTCTTTGCAGACATAGAATACTACAATTCCAAACATGACCTAACCACTGGACATGACCCTAAAACAATTCTACTATAATCTTTACATACATAGAATACTACACCTCCCAACATGACCTAACTACTGGACATGAACATAATACAATTCTATTATATTCTTTACAGACACAGAATACTACACCCCCCAACATGACCTAAATACTGGACATGAACATAATACAATTATATTATATTCTTTGCAGACATAGAACACTACAACTCCCAACATGACCGTTATAACCACTGGACATGACCCTAAAACAATTCTACTATAATCTTTACAGACATAGAATACTACACCTCCCAACATGACCTAACTACTGGACATGAACATAATACAATTATATTATATTCTTTGCAGACATAGAATACTACAACTCCCAACATGACCTAACTACTGGACATGAACATAATACAATTCTATTATACTCCATACAGACATAGAACACTACATCTCCCAACATGACCTGACCAATGGACATGACCATAATACAATTATATTATACTCCATACAGACATAGAACACTACATCTCTCAACATGACCTGACCAATGGACAGGACTACAATACAATGTATCATACATACAGATGTGTCCTCACTTACCTTTTCTCTTATCTCAACATATAACCAAAAAAATATATGTATAATTTTGCGATCCAGTGGTTGTGTAGTGAATTGCAGCCTGTCAAGGATTATGCTTGCATGTCGCGATATTGTATTGAATTGGTTTCATGAGAATTTGGAGTCCTTAACCAAATTTAAACAAAGGAAAGGATGGACACATGTATATATAGATAACCACACCAGCCAACATGACCAGACCACAAGATATGACCATAATACAATTCTGTAATACTTTTTACATAGAACACTACATCTCCCAACATGACCCCACCACAGGACAATACAATTCTATTATACTCCATACAGACATAGAACACTAGACCTACTGACATGACCCGACCAGTGGAAAATACAATCCTACTTTACTCTTTACAGACACAGCACACTACATCTCCCAACATGACCTGACCAATGGATATGATCGTAATACAGTTCTAGAATACATTGTGCAAACACGTGGCATTTCAGTAATTGTAGTTGATAACAAATCCTAAACCGATAATTTCTTTTATTGTATCATAAATGCCCTTTATTTGTAGCTTTCAGATACCACAAATATTCACGTGTTTTGCTTAATATAACATGCTACATTTCCAGCTTCCTTCTGTGCATCGCAATCATGCATTAACATTATCAAGCCAAATTATTTCGAAACACATTTCTACTTGTGTTCAGTCTATTGAATAGAATTGTAGCTTTGTATCCAAGGGCAACAAAAAGAACACACAAAAGGCAAAATAGGTATTCATAAAGAAGTGTATCCAGTGGATGTTGCAGGATGTAACAAAGTGATTACACTATTGTTATCTGAAGGTGACTGTTATTATAATGCCACCAATGAGAAAAAGATCTGAAATATGTATTTATTCCCGTGTGATTGTATTTACATTTTGACGTAAATTTAAAGATAAAAAAACAAACAACAACATGCAATGGCATCCTGCCACCAACACACAAGATATATTGTCCTGTCAGCTAGTCATTACTCAGAAATGGAATAATGTCAAGAAATGACCTTCTCAAGGACACTTTCAAATGGGGGACTGAGCGTAGATATTGTACCTAGTGTACAGTATAAGGCTAAGACTGGCCATACATGGGAAGATGTTTTGGCAACATAAAGGATTGGGGCTCACACTTGCCCACTCTGAGGCCCCTAGATGGCACTGGAGTAGCAACAGTCCAAAACAGTCCCCTTTCTATGACAAGATTGGTCAACAAACATATCTCCTCATCCATGGCTAAAGTCCCATCCTGAGCATTACCTGCGGAACGTTGGCCATCGTGATGAAGACCAAGACATTCACTAGATAGACTCTTTATACAAAAAAAAGATGAGTGGTATTATCCATAGCCACCGGTCACATTGCAAATTTTTTACTGGAAACACTGAATGGTACTCTAAACAGCGCTATATTTTATGTACATATGTTATAATACCTATCCTGAGCTATACATATATCTTTATAGTGGTCGGAGCTCCTTTTTTCTGTTACAAAGCTTCTAATCACCTGCAAATATATAGACATAGTTAAATAATAAAATTCTTGCTGCTTACAGCCACCACTAGAGGGAGCTTAGGAGATAACGGCATACTATTATACATTGAAGTTAATAATAACACAGTATGCAGTAAGCTCCTAAGCACCCCCTAGTGGTGGCTGCAGGCAGCAAGAATTTTATTATTTAACTCTGACTATGCAGGGGATTTGGAGGCCAAGCATTCCTCCACTATTTCTTTTTATTTTCTTGTCACAAAAGTAGCATTTCATGTAATCTAAAGCAAATAAAGTCTGTTCTACATTATGTACTAGGAATAACCATGAGGTGTATGATGTACAGATGTGCCCACCTTTAAATTTTCTTGAATTGCGTTAAGTTATGTAAATTTGTCATGATCTAATTCAATACAATCTTGCGCCACACAGTAAAAAAAGTATACATTTTTAACATGGGAGTCTATAGGTGACAGATGGCCGATAGATTCCATCCATAAGAAGAATCCATCATAGACGTCCAGTAAAAAAACAAACTATAAGTTATATGTATATATTTTGTCACCGGTGGCTTTCGTCAGAGGTATACATTTTTTAACATGCCATACATCGCAGAATATGTTGAGTTTAGAAATAAGTTAAGGTAGGACACATTTGTATGTTTTTTAACATTGTATCAAAAAGGGCACATGGTACATATATAGAGAATCACTGAGGACTGGTTAGAATTTCAGGGTCACATTTGGTCCTTTAAGCCATATTAGCCAGAGTAACGATATAAGCTATTAGCCATGTAACATATGTGTCTGCTAGTGTCTGCGTACCTTTATTACTCCATCACGTCTTAATTTATACACCCCATTTACCATATATGAGTATAACTGTGTTATATTTCTATAGGCTCAGAATGTTTATTGCACAGTGGCTATTACTAGATTCCTGCTACACAAATGGAAGCCTCTCTCATGAATAATGCAATCTTCATGGCGTGCAGAAGGCGGTGGCAGCAGATGTGCATAGAGAAGAGTCAGCAGTGTAATTCTAAGGTTAAAATAATGCAATCCACAGGGATCAAAAGGTAAAAATAACCCTGCTCTAACGCAGATACAGCAGACTCAGATTCATTCTGCTGCTCCCATGTATTTTGCTGATAACACACAGTCCTTGTCCAATGTCACCAGCAGCCGACTGGTGGCCCTCAGCATTCAACTCATCACGCAGATAAAAGCAAATGCTGGAAAACGTGACTTATGCGCACTTCAATTATTAACCTAATATATCGGAGTAATAATATGTCTTGTCTCATCCCTGATGACCACACTGCAAAACAAAGAGGGGGCGGTGGACAATGGCCCCTACCATTCACTATATTGTCACTGAGAAAGAATTAACCACTGCTATGCTGTATCAGTAAAACATATTCACGTGTCTTGGACTAAATTAGTCAACCTATGTACCTGCATGGCTAGACAGACAGACAGATAGATAGACCGACAGACAGACATAGATAGATAGATAGATAGATAGATAGATAGATAGATAGATAGATAGATAGATAGATAGATAGATAGATAGATAGATAGACAAATATTAGATAGATAGACAAAGGCTTGAAAAAGGCTCCATACGCTGAGCCGAAACGTTGTACAAGGGCTAAATAAAAGCCATTTTTTCACTAAAATTTGGAGTGCTGCCTATCTTTGGACGACTATACTAGATGATTAGATAGATAGATAGATAGATAGATAGATAGATAGATAGATAGATAGATAGATAGATAGATAGATAGATAGATAGATAGATAGATAGATAGATAGATAGATAGATGTGAGATAGACAGATTAGATAAATAGATAGATAGATATGAGATAGATAGCTAGACAGACAGACAGACAGACAGATATTAGATAGGTAGATGTGAGATAGATAGATAGAGAGATAGATAGATAGATAGATAGATAGATAGATAGATAGATAGATAGATAGATAGATAGATAGATAGATAGATAGATAGATAGATAGATAGATAGATGTGAGATAGACAGATTAGATAGATAGATAGATAGATAGATAGATAGATAGATAGATAGATAGATAGATAGATAGATAGATAGATAGATAGATAGATAGATAGATGTGAGATAGATAGATGTGAGATAGATAGATAGATAGATAGATAGATAGATAGATAGATAGATAGATAGATAGATAGATAGATAGATAGATAGATAGATAGATAGATAGATGTGAGATAGATAGATGTGAGATAGATACATAGATAGATAGATAGATGTGAGATAGACAGATATTAAATAGATAAATAGATACGTATGTGATAAAATATAGTATATAGGTTTTCACATCTGCGTTGGGACTCCGTACATGGGTTCCGATTGAGCTTTCCGTCAGGGGAACCCATGAACGGAATCCAAACTGAAACCATAGATTTCCGTTTGCATTACCATTGATTTCAATGGTGACGGATCCGTTTGTCACCGTTGTTTAAGGGTTCTGTCGTTTTGACAGAATGAATAGTGCAGTCGCCTACGGTATTGATTCCGTCAAAACGATGGAACCCTTACACAACGGAGACAAACGGAAACCATTTGCACCGGATCCATCACCTTTGAAATCAATAGGGATGCAAACGGAAATCTATGGTTTCCGTTTGTTTCAGTTTGGATTCCGTCCATGGGTTCCCCTTACAGAAAGCTCAGACGGAACCCATGAACGGAGCCCCGACACAGATGTGAACGAAGCCTAAAATAGGCTAAATATTTAAACTACAGATGTGTAGATGTGTAATTAAAAGGAAAAGTATTATACAAATAGGATATATACTTCCAATGCTGTTGGACTAGAAGAACCTCTTCCATTCATTATAATAGGACAATGACAAATGTATAACTAATGGTTATATATGTAAAATACATGTAAATACATAACCCAGTTAATGGCAAGGGGATAAATTAAATGGTTTTATGCCCCTTGACACAAACCAGCCTATTATGGATGTGCCACTCGCCTGGTAGAAGGCTTAATCCACTATTTACGAGCCCCATGCAATCAGGGATACAGAGATTGTAAGGCTCTGTTCACACTAGTCCTCAGGATTTGTCAGAATCCGGTCAAAAATGTATAAGGGATAGCTCCATTATGAACGGAAGCCATGAGACTACAGTAGTGTGTACTGAGAATAACATGTATAAAACTACCGTTAGGGGTAAAACACAAGCAAAATAAAATAATAAAGCAGTAATGCCTCACATCATTCTTAATGTATCAATACAATATATTTGTTTAAAGAGGTCACTGAAATATTTGATATATACAAAGTTATATAAATATATATATATATACATGTACCATGTGAGCTAAATGTGCAACATTGTGGGGGCATACACTAAAAAATTAAAGCAATTACTTATGCATAAGACACAATAGACCTTGTGTCTCATTAGTTTACCCTAAACTGATGGGATGCATAATAATACAATGAATATAATAATATATAATTAAATAATAACTAACTATAATAATATTTAATTGATTAATAAGTAAATATAATAATATATAATTGAAAAATAACTAAACAAAATAATATATAATTGAATAATAATTAAATATAATAATATATAATTGAATAATAATTAAATATAATAATATATAATTGAAAAATAACTAAACAAAATAATATATAATTGAATAATAATTAAATATAATATATATTATGTATTTTTGCTTTATACAAAGAGGCCAACAGTGTATAATTCTTGCTTACAATAGAAACAATCTGTTTGATTATTAATGATTCTCATTAAAAATAACAGCAACTTCCATATCACATTAAATATTATTATCTGGAACATGCAGGAAGAGGTCCTAGCAGAGATCTGTCCAAGCAAATACGTAAACCAATCAAGCAGATCTGTACAGGATAATGTCTAATTCTTCTAGTCTATCATGTCCTGGATGCTTCTAGTACATGTTCATGAATTAAAGGAGAACAGCACTCTAGAAAAGGTTTCTACTTTCTGAAAGACCAAACTGGGTAGCATGGAGACATCCCCATTTGGATCATCACTAGAACGCACCCATGGCTTCTCATTAACCAGGTGCCACATTGGGGTAGAGGACTATATTGATAATCTGTCAATGTTAAGAGCGCTCAAAAATAGAAAGATAAAAATGAACTACTGCATTTAATAGAATGACACCAATAATTAAAGCTAAATTAACTTCAACTTCAAGCTAGATACAAAAGTGACCATACATGGTCCGATATGGGAGGAAAAAGAATGGATCTGATGACTACAAACAAGTGATACTACAATAAGGAGATTCAATGACCCTCTTGGAAAGACCACACCGGGTAGCATGGAGACACTCCCATTTGGATCATCATTAGAACGCCCATGGCTTCTCATTAACCAGGTGCTACATTGGAGTAGAGGACTATATTGATAATATGTCAACATTAAGGATTGGAAATAGAAGACAACAACCCATTTATCATAGTCGTAACAACCCCATTCTAGCTCTACTCTCTCTCGTCCAGGTCTTTATGAGAGTGTTTATGTCTTAATTGGATTCCCATTTTTATAATGGGAAAGGAACATTTTATTTCTTGACCATCAAACTGGTTTAGCACAAAAAGAAGAGTAGAATGGAATCAGATAATATCATACAAATCTCTAGGTAAATAAACGGAAAGGAGTAATTAATCATTAGGGACGCCAATGCATTTCCACAATCTTGTGAAGATCCAGTGGTGTCATTCACATTCAGTACAAGGGCTGGTGGCACATTATTGGGGTCTGGCCAGAGACTTTTTCCTTGCCAGTTTCAGTGAAGAACTGTTTGTCCTCTTAGTCTTGGGTAGGGTTATTCTTTAGCAGTGAGCTCCATGCTATGAACAAGTAAACAAAAGTCCTTAAAGAGTCATAGCAAAAACAAATGTGGGTTAACCTTGAGCTTAATGGATATTATAAAATGCTATATTCAGTATCACATACACAAAACGGCCCTGCGTGCAAGGAGCCTTCAATGTATGATCCATTGTAGACCCCTCTGTCACCAAGCTAGATTATATTAAAAAGCAGTAACAAACACTACTGACCTTTCCCAAAGATAGGGCCCTCTTCAGTAAGGGATTTCCATTTTGTGCCAGTAGCTAAATCCTTCAAGTGTTCCTCCAAATGTGGGCCTATGGCAAAAATCCTTAGTGAATAGGGCCCAATAACAGTTATAGCTTGGTATATTAAGTATATATATATATTTCATGCATGCACAATATAAAAATTTGGGAGCATAATCCTCCTCCAGAAAAAACAGGAGAATATAAAATATAACAACGATAGAGCATATTACAGGAAAACCATCATATACATTTAGTCTTAACTTAGTTAATATTTATCATTTGAAGACATTACTCTATGGATGGAGTCAATATAAAGTTGACCCAGTGTAACATAAAGGCCTACTGAGCACCTTAGCACTACCACATTTCATAAAATGACACTAATAATTATAGCTAAATTAACTTTAATGGCAAGTTAGATATAAAAGTGACCATACATGGTCCGATATGGGAGGAAAAAGAATGGATCTGTTGACTACAAGCAAGTGATACTACAATAAGATTAAATTACCCTTTACTCATTACATACAAATATTCTATTACTATACATAAAAATTGGAAGGATCAAAGCCCCTCGGGTGCCAGTGTTGCCTTGATGTCTGAAGATGGGGAGATATCTCACTAACCATTGGTGTCAATGTTCTTCCCATGTATGGTAGGCTTAAAGGGGTTTATGAGACTAGAAAAATGGGTCTGATTTTTTTTCCAGAAACAGCGCCATTCTTGCTGATAGGCTATGTCTGGCACTGCAGCTGAGCTTCATTCAAGAGAATTAGGTTCGGCTGCAATACCAGACACATCCCATGGATAAGAGTGGCGCTGTTTTAGGAGAAAAAAGCTGATGCCTTTTTCTAGTCTTTAAGACAACAGGATTTTCATGTCATCAATGATAGAGTGAAACATTTATAGAGTTATTTCAAGGATAAACATGTTTTGCGGATCTTATGGCTGATTGTAAGAGAGAAGATTCTAGACAGCTGCCATTTCTTTACAACCCCTCTCCGCTTTTGTAATGTCCCACTCGTGGGAACAAAACACATTTGATTGTGATTAAGGGGAAAAAAAAAAAGAACAGGATTTTAAATGCAGAAGGGGAGGGTGTGAGAGAAGGGGAAGCGAAGGCGAGCAGCCGGCAATTATAGCTGCCAATGTAGGCTTGATCGGACTATCACAAGCAATATACTGGGCCTTGCAGGATTTAATTCTCATCTGATGTATTGTGGAAAAGATCACATAGCTTAACTCTTCTGTGCAATACTGAACAATCTTAGCATGAATTATATTCTAAGCATCTCTTGACAAGGATTTTCTTGCATGCATGGCATGGGATTAAACAAATACAAACATTTTCTCCATTAATACCTTTGCCCATTAGTTTCTTCCTTCTAGAGATTTCCCACAGAATCACACAGTCTTGTCAGTCACTTCTATTTTCCCATTTTTATAACCATAGTGCTGCTGTGAAAGTGTATATGTCCTATTAGGGTATGTTCACACGGGCTATTTTCGGCCGTTTTTGTAATCTAATACAAGTTGGTGCCAATGCAAAAATGTCAACTTGATTCAAAATAAATGGGCAGAAGACCTTAAACTGATTACTGTATCTACCTTCTACAATATATGAGGTGCTGGGGACAGGTGGAGGATCTTCATTAAAAACCGGTGCTGCCACTATTTTTATAAGGTGAACATGTGCGCCATATGTTTAATTTTTTCCCTATTACCCATTAGGCTGGATGCACTCAGCTGTAATGCAGCGTTCATAGAAGTCTATGGGTCCATACTCTGCCTTGGCTTTTTGGAGTCATACAGAGTCCGACATAATTTTTTTTATCCAATGTTGTATTAGAGAGTTATTGTCTACTTGGCTAAATAAATAAATTAAATAAAATAAATAAAAACTGCAAAGTGAGAATTGGTACTGCTGCTCTACTGTACAGCCTCAACCTCAACTCTTGAATTTTAGCTATACATCATACATGAACTCAATGTTACAATGTTTCTGACAATATGTTGGCCATTATCACCGACACAAAACTAACAGCAAATTGACACATATATTGGCCCTGTAATGTGCAAGTAAGATGTTATCTACTGGAAAAATGGAGGAAGACCATGGAAAAATGGAGGCTGGAAAGTGGGGGCCAGGCCTGCTGCATCCCTTACATTAATGGATAGTGAGATCCTGTGCAAAGATCCCCTTTAAACAGGTCCTACAAACTAGGGCAAGGGGGAATTTACCCAAGGAATATGAAATGAAGATGAGAGTTAGCAGCACCAAGTCTTCCTGTCCCTGGTGGTGAGGGGGGTTGTAGCGTTAAATAAGGGGCCTCTGATTTAATCTTTAGTATGGGGACCCATCATCTCCTTGTACGCCCTGTGAACAATCTTCATTTTGTACTACCCTGAGCTTTCCATTTTGAAGGGAGTTTTATAACTTTACCTTGTACTTTTGGACATCCTGGTCTTTTTTTTTTAAATCTAAATCTTGGTCTATTACTTTTTGCTTACCAGCATTTTATTGTGTGATACTGCCATTGTAACATAAAATTCTTCCTTACTTGACATAATCTACAGTTCATTGCATTCCACGCCACTAAATAGGTCAGACATATGGCATATAGAGTCATATTCACAATGACATATCTTCTGTTACCACTACTTCACCACTGCCGCCACCACTTAGCTAACAATCTCTTTTTATTAGCAAATTTAAGCTAAATAATTATATAAATAAAACTAAACTTCTCCAAAAGGAACATGATTTTTTCGTTCACTTTAAGGTTGGGTTCACACACCCTATTTACGGACGTAATTCGGGCGTTTTAACCTCGAATTACGTCCGAAAATACATCTCCAAAGCGCCGGCAAACATCTGCCCATTCATTTGAATGGGCTTTACGATGTTCTGTGCCGACGGTCATTTTTTTTTATGCGCCGCTGTCAAAAGACGGCGCGTAAAAAAGACGCCCGCGTCAAAGAAGTGCCTGTCACTTCTTGGGACGTAATTGGAGCCGTTTTCCATTGACTCCATAGAAAAACAGCTCCAATTACGTCCGTAATGGACGCAGCGAAAAACGCCTGCACTTGCCTTTACGTCTGAAATTCCAGAGCTGTTTTCTCCTGGAAACAGCTCCGTAATTTCAGGCGTATCGGACGTGTATGTGTGAACATACCCTAAGGCTGGATTCATACGAGCACATTACGTCCGTAATGGACGGAACGTATTTCGGCCGCAAGTCCCGGACCGAACACACTGCAGGGAGCTCCTAGCATCATAGTTATGTACGACGCTAGGAGTCCCTGCCTCGCTGCAGGACAACTGTCCCGTCCGTACTGAAAACATGATTACAGTACGGGACAGTAGTTCCACGGAGAGGCAGGGACTCCTAGCATCGTACATAACTATGATACTAGGAGCCCGGCTCCCTGCAGTGTGTTCGGTCCGGGATTAGCGGCCGAAATACGTTCCATCCATTACGGACGTAACATGGTCGTGTGAACCCAGCCTTATAGAGCTGAGATGCCACACCAGACACAAATCCTGGACAGGTGTAGCGCTGTTTCTGGAAGAAAGCAGCCATTTTTTAAATCCTATACAAACCCTTTAAAGAGGAGCTGTCGCCTCTCCTGACATGTCTGTTTTAGTAAATACTTGCATTTCCCATAATGTAACAATTTTGGAGCATCTTTTATTTGAACTCTACATTGTGCCGTTCCTCTGTTATTCCACCTAAAAATGTATGAATAAATTGACAACTGGGAGTTACCCATGTCCCTACATAGTCTGACACTGTCCAATCAGAGCTGACAGAGTGACAATGTATAGGGACACACCCCTTTGACAAGGGGAATAGGAACACCCAGTTGTCAGTTTATTCATAAACTTCTAGGAGGATTAACAGAGGATTGTAACAGTGGAGAGTTATAAGTAAAGATGCTTATTGTTGTTATTTTATGAGGAATATAAGTATTTGCTAAAACAAATTTTTCAGCAGAAGTCGTGGAAGAGTGGTATCGACTTGTATTGTGGCCACATAATGGTATAAAGGGCTTGTCACCTATCAAGCCCCAAGACTGACAATCCATTACAAGTGGTGCACTCAATAATAATAAATCCGCATACTGTATTAATATGATTTCCAATACATAAGGCATCTATAATGTCCCTCATGTTGATTAATATATGGTGTATATATACTGGCTTATATCTATATTCCTTTTATCCTCATAGTGGGAACTGTCAATATGATCTCAGTGAGTGGGACTGTGCCATATTCTCTATAAGGACCAGTCTTATTTATTCCACGGCTCCTATCTCCACAGGGATGATGCAGAACATGACTTGTTTCTTCCCTCGGTAGAATAGGACAACATTCCTATAGCTAAATCTGCAGGCTGGGGAATATAACACTTATTTTCCTTATTAAAGTATTGCTAATGGTCGCTACATTATAATAAAAAGGAAACGGCTTTGAAACTGTTACATTTTAAGGGATTTACACATTTAGACTATAAAAAGCTCCATATGCAAAACGGCTTCTGTACATTGGAGCTGACGGTCCTGACTGGACTGTTGTGTCAGGGTTATGGCGCTAGCTAGCCGGTAATTCACGGGCCAGAGTGTAACACAGAATGGCTTACATAGATTGTAATATATTCATCTTGTTCCTGCATCTTGCAGCAGGTACAGAGCGTGCAGACTGCTTATTAACCTAGATCAGACATGACTTGCTTTCCCTGTCTGTCACTTGAGCTGTTCACAATTTAAAGACTTTTCATCCCCACCGCCACCCCCAAGCCCTGGAGCAGATTTCTGTCATGTGTGTTTGTGTGTCGGGGGGTGTTTTTTTTTTTTTAACAGCTGCATTCCCTACCCCCTCCTATGCAAATAATGCTGACTGGCACAAACGCTGCATATTGCTTTATTGGCACAGTCTCCAGCATTGGGCTCTCTGGATATGTATAGATTCTAATTCTCTTTGAAAAAAGAAGCTCATTATAAATACATCACATGACTCCAGGTCTCCCGCAGGCTCCGAGTAATGCAGGATATTACAGGGGCTCGTACAATAGTCATTTATTACAGAATATGTTTTTGCAAAAACTCTTTACACACGAATGTAATCAGAATTTTTATGTAAATCTTGAATTAGAGACGATTTAAAAAAAACTTGGACTGGGCAGAGGACCAAATGCAAACAGCTGGTGCTCAGCTTGACTAGAAAGAAGTTCAACGTCCTCATAAAATCCTATTTAAAATACGTGGAACGACAGCCCCTTTGGGTCTCCGAAATGGGGTGTATGGGTGTTCATTACAATTTGAGCCTTGTGGGGGACCTGTATTGAAGGTAAAAAATGACAGATGACTTAAGCCGGCCAGAGACATAGCATTTGTCCGTGGATCTGCCAGTTATTCAAAAAGTTGAATAACTTTGTAAATATATTGTATTAGTTATCATATGCTGATCCTGACTTACAGCCTGTATTCTAGTCCCGAGCTGCACTAATAATTGTTGCTGGTTGCTATTGTAAACAGTCAACAAGTTTGTGGACAGACACGCCCCTCACAAATTAGAAAAAATCCAATAATGCAGTGGAACAGTTTATTTTTTATAAACATGAGATTTCTGTTTATTCCTAGAATGCAGATCGCAAAAAGAACAAGCTCTGTGGAAACATTGAACCAGCATGGAATGATTCGGCTCTGCAGCAGGCAGAATTATAAATGCAGCTCTGGACTATAATAAAGGGTGTAACTGAGGACCACTACAAGAAAAGTAACACAGTTATTTTAATTTTATTTAGATTAATCCTATATGTTAACTTTAAAATAGCGTTGAACATATGTTTTAATATCTTACCATTTCTTAAGGTTGAATATATGTTTTAATATCTTATCTGTCTGCCAAGTCAGATCCTAAATGTGTCCGTAGGGCTCCATTACCCTGACGGAAGGCCAAACGAGTCGGTATACCTTTTTTTTTTAGGTATATCTATGCTTCTCCACCCCACGGGATCCAGCAAATGAAACGTATACCACGCGGTATACGTTTTTTTTTTAACATAGAAGCCTATAGATGATGTATGCCACTGTATGGCACACGTCACAGGCATCCGTTACACATATATGTCCGTAGGATTTTAAATAGCTTTTCATGACATATACAGGGTGGGCCATTTATATGGATACACCTAAATAAAATGGGAATGGTTGGTGATATTAACTTCCTGTTTGTGGCACATTAGTATATGGGAGGGGGGAAACTTTTCAAGCTGGGTGTTGACCATGGCGGCCATTTTGAAGTCGGCCATTTTGTATCCAACTTTAGTTTTTTCAATGGGAAGAGGGTCATGTGACACATCAAACTTATCGAGAATTTCACAAGAAAAACAATGGTGTGCTTGTTTTTAACGTTACTTTATTCTTTCATGAGTTATTTACAAGTTTCTGACCACTTATAAAATGTGTTCAAAGTGCTGCCCATTGTGTTGGATTGTCAATGCAACCCTCTTCTCCCACTCTTCACACACTGATAGCAACACCGCAGAAGAAATGCCTCCCGATCTGACCCCCTTAGACATTTATCTTTGGGGTCATCTGAAGGCAATTGTCTATGCTGTGAAGATACGAGATGTGCAGCAACTGAAACTACGGATACTGGAAGCCTGTGCTAGCATTTCTTCTGCGGTGTTGCTATCAGTGTGTGAAGAGTGGGAGAACAGGGTTGTATTGACAATCCAACACAATGGGCAGCACTTTGAACACATTTTATAAGTGGTCAGAAACGTGTAAATAACTCATGAAAGAATAAAGTAACGTTAAAACCAAGCACACCATTGTTTTTCTTGTGAAATTCTCAATAAGTTTGATGTGTCACATGACCCTCTTCCCATTGAAAAAACTAAAGTTGGATACAAAATGGCCGACTTCAAAATGGCCACCATGGTCAACACCCAGCTTGAAAAGTTTCCCCCCTCCCATATACTAATGTGCCACAAACAGGAAGTTAATATCACCAACCATTCCCATTTTATTTAGGTGTATCCATATAAATGGCCCACCCTGTACATTAAACAGATACCATAATAGCCTATGGGTGACTTCCAGGGCATCCATCTCCCATAATGACATCCGAATAATGGATATGTCATGATCTCTAGGGACCCCTTTTGAAGACGTATGGGTTAAACAGATACCATTATAGCCTATGAGTGACGGATTCCACAGTTAGGCATCCGTCACAGCCAGCATTTAATGTATTCGACAAATGTAAGCAAATAAATGTGATGTGAATGGGGCCTTAGAGTAACTTGATAGAATTTGCTAGTGTTAAAACTATAGAAACAATATATAGAACCAGGCTTGACTCATTTTAATATCACAATGTGTCATCGTGGTTTCCCATAGGGCTGTAAGTAAACCTATTTATCTTACAGGTGTTGTCGCGACAGAGCCTATGGACAAGAATAGCATTGTTTCTGGAAGAGAAAATCGTATGTGTTTCTAGGCTGTGGCTGTAAATACAACGAATCAACTAAGTATGTTGTGTAATCCCCATGTAAGGGCCGCTGTACAATCTCATAAAAGGGGTCGCCCGGTTTTAGTAAATTAATGTTCTTTTTTTGTATAATCAATAGCGATGCCATTTTTCAATATAATTTCTGTATTAATTCCTCACAGTTTTCTCTGCTTGTTGTCATTCAGTAGGAACATTCATTGTTTACTTCCAGTGGATAGAATTCTGTCCATGGTCATGTGATGGACACACAGGTGCACGGCTCCTTACAATATGTGTATCAGAGATGTGTCTTCTAATGATCCCAGCACCTCTGTGTCCATCACATGACCATGGACAGAATTATATCCACTGGAAGTAAACAATTAATGTTCCTACTGAAAAAACAGCAAGCAGAGATCTTGAGAACTGTGAGGAATGAATCCAGAAAGTATAGTGAAAAATTGTATAACTAAATTATATTTAAAAAAAAATAATGTTAATTTGCTGAAAGTGGACGACCCCTTTAAGCAGGTTTATACAGAGCCAGCACCCATTCATTTGACTGTGACCTCATTTAATCATCTAGTTTCTGCTGAACAGGTAAGAAAGTTTATCTTTTTCCTTCTTGGCCTCTGAACAACTGCAATGATCCTGAAGGGACCAGTTTTATTGTTAATTTAAAAAGCCAGAATTAATTACGTTGTGGAAATGAAAGTAATAATGAGCTCGCTTTATGGCTACATTGTGTCTTTCTTTCTTGTTCCATCTTCCAAGACAATCTCCGATATGAATCATAACTATTGACTGCGGACCCGTCTTATTTATGCATTTGTTTTCTCTTGATAGAGCACTTATCCCTGTCTATTATTACTCAGAATATTAATCTTTATGTAGTCGTGGTGGTCACAGGCTTCGCTCACAGCAGGTGGGATTTAAAATACGTCTGTTAAGGGACAAAATGGGAATTACGTCCTGTTCTCCAAAATATCTGCAAATTAACGGTATCATTAAACCACTCATAATGAAATCATCGTACAATGCAGAGCCCCCACAGCATCGTGTTCTCGTTCCTAGTCCCAAGATCTATAAAACATGTGGAACATTTTCATAAATAATCCAGACAAAATGAACGTTTCCTATGCCAGCCATTAACCTCTCAAGGGCTGGAGAGAAACCAATGTTGCAAAGGAACCCATTGGTTTTCAATGGGAATCCTGTTTGACTCAAAGTAACCAAAATTTTTAGTTTGTGTCAATTAGAAATGACTGATGTTTTTTTTTTTTTTTTACCTGGCTCAGGAATATTGCATCTGATGTTTCTATGTGTGACCTGTGCTGTGGCCATTTATTTTAATAGAGGGTCGGAGGGAACGACCTGGATGCGTCATTCCCATCAGGTCAGGCTGAGTCCCTTCACTTCTCATATTAGGTAAAAGTATAAATCTTATTACTCTTCCCTTTATGATACCAAAGAAAAAGTGAGAATGGCAACTACGGTCTTGGTACACAGCTGAATTCCTAAATTATTGACCTAAAGGTGTATGTACCTGCACTAGTACAATATAATAAACAATGGCATAAAAAGGGACTTCTTCATATGTTAAGAGGGACCAATCTGCAGGGCTACTGGGAATTGATATTTTCTTTTCACCCTGTTAATGCTAGTTTGTCGACTGTAACCATGTTATGAATGGCTGGTGTCGGCACCAGGCAAACTGGGCAGATGCCAGGACGCACTAGGCTTGGGGGCTCATGCTAATCTCAAGAATCATGTCCATTGTTTGGGTCACTGTGACTCTCATACGTTCAGTCGATGATTAAGCATTTTCTCATTCATCGGCTGACCGTTGCCCTGTTTACACAGGGCAATGATCGGGATCGAGCGTTGGGTGTACGCTCATCTCCCCGATAATTGGCCCATGTAAAAGGGCCTTTACTCTAGCTTGCAAACAGGGCAATTTAGACAATAACACCATGTTAGAGAATTTATGACATATGGATGGATTATAGGGAATTCAGTTCCCTTTTGTGACTCATGTAATATCAAGATAAACCCAAAATCTGGATATTTGAGGCACATCGCAGCCTTGTTATATTCTTGCTATATTCTACTGGATACAGCAACTGTTACAAATAAAATTGCATTCACTCTCAGGATGGAGTTAGCACAAAAATATTAAGATCTAAATTGTTACAAGCAACTTAACCTTTAAAACCTCCCTTTTTTTGCAGGTGAAGCATTTCTGAAATACAATATTCGGCATTTAGCGCTAGTTTGACTTGCACAATATAAAAAAGATTAACTATTTTATTACAGTGCTCCCACTGTCTGAGATAAGAGCTAAGGTGGCCATATATATTAGGCCTTATTCACACGAACGTGTTCGTTTTGCGCACGCAAAAAACGCTGCGTTTTGCGCCCGCAAAAGTTCAGTGTGACGTGTATATGGTGCGTGGCTGCGTGATTTTCACACAGCCGGCATCATTATGACACTCCCTTTTTACGTGACGACACATTAAAGAAGGAGGGGATTTTATGTTTCCCTTTTCTTCTTTACCAGCTGTAGCGTGAATCAAATGCTTCCGTGTGCCGTGCGCGATTTGCACACAGCCATTGACTTCAATGGGTGCATGCTGCGCGAAACACGGGCAAGTATAGGACATGCCGTGAGTATTGCACAGCGCACAATCACTGACAGTCTGAACAGCCCCATTCACTAACATAGGTCCGTGCGTCGCACGTGAAAATCACGCGCGTATCACGGACGTATAACACGTTTGTGTGAATAAGGCCTTAGACTGAACATTTCTAGTGGCATCCTCTAAAGTATATGAGATTTGTTAGTGCCCCATGTGAAGTTTGCTCTTTGATGTATTTATTTGGTTAATTCATTTCTTGTGCAGGAGGAGTCAATGACTAAACGACTACTCCCTCTTCCTCCTCTGTGGAAAACTAACATACACTTCCAACTAAACCAACCATGACTGTTAATGGGGGGGGGGGGGGGCTGGTGGTTATAACTATATACTATTATATAACTACTATAATTATTATAAGTCATAACTTTCAGCCAAAAATTCTCATGTGTCTTACGTATATCCTCAACGTATTGTTGTCCTCTTTTTTTATAAATGTGTTGTAAAGGTTCATAAAAACATGGATGCCTTCTTTCAAAAACAGCGCCACACCTGTCCATGGGTTGTTTCCGGTATTGCAGCTCAGCTCCATTGAAGAAGATGAGACTGAACTGCAATGCCACACACAACCTGTGGACAGATGGGGCACTGTTCTTGGAAGAGAGCAGCCATCATTTCCTAATCTTGTACGACTCCTTTAAGAGTGCGCTGAGGACGCATAGAGTCAAATTGTGGAAAAGGGGTGGAGGTACTCAAAATGTAGCCTTCTTCTTATTCTAGAGCCACCCCCCCCCTTTCCCAAGATTAGAAGCACTGTGAGGTCTCTGTACTGTGGAGTCAGTACGAGGTTTAAGTTTTACCCTACCTAATTTTTGCTCTTTGTAGTAGATAGAATCGCATTATAAAACAGTCACTATATTAACTTGGGAATCAATGAATAGGACTGGTATGGCACCAAGCAATGGCCTCCCCCTATAGCAGATATGCTAGTGCTTACAGATATCTGTTAATCCAATACTTACCGGTCCATGTAACGCATATCTGAAAACACCTATAAGAAATTAGAAAGCAAACAGTTTACACGTACCGGTGATTTTGTCCCGCACCAACTTGCAGGATTCTATCTCTCCAATGCTTCCAAACAGACTCCTGAACTCTTCTTGCGTCATGTTTTGCGGCAAATAGTTGACTATGAGGTTAGTTTTGCTGTCATCTGTAGCTGCCCCTGTCTGCATAGGAGAAGAACAGTTTCGACTATTACTGGATGGTCCATTGCTCGTATTGGAAGTTGGGCCATTCGACACCTGAGGTTCCATCGTGCTAATTATCTGCAATGAAAAATATGAAAAGGATTAGCTGTGACTTAAGAAACGAGGACGTACATTGGTAGGAACTTCATAGACTAGTATATATAACAACCAAGAGAGACATAGGCTTGCTAGACAGTATGGCTGCCTCTGCTTTATGTAGACATAAGATACACCTAGAACTGTGTTGAAGAGTCTATTAATATGGGAAATTGTGGTTTTCCATCAACCCTTGCTTATGCTTCTATTAAAGTCAACTCAGTGTTTTTCAGCAACCAAACGAGGGTCATGATCTGATCCAAACCATTGGGAGAAAGTAACCTTGACAATATGTTGCATGCAGATATATAGTTCAATCTACTTAACCCAATGATTTGTAAATCATCTGTTTATCTCTTGCTTTTCTCATATGTAACCTACTCCTGGGCTACTAATAAACTATTCTCATGCAAATGATTGTAAGTCCAGAGCCCCCGAGGAAGAGTATACAGCTAATCAGCACAATGCACTGTCTGCGAGATATAACCACAGAGCGGAAATGCAAATACAGCATTAATTCTACACAAACCAATAGGCATTTTTTTTTTGCGCTTTCCCTGACAATCTGTGATAAAAATAAATGGCCTCTACTGAATATGCAGACCTTCCCAAGTACAACTGAAAAGACCTTGAAGTTTTTTTAGTATCTTCTTGAAATCTAGCCACATAAACAATAATAAGGTAATATTATGTAAGAAGCGGCATGGGGTTGATTAAATGTGAAAAGACAGAGAACAATGAATGACCTGACTATTCATACTTATGCGGGAGCAGAATTTGACTTATACTTGCTTTATTTAATGCGTTTAGGAGCCTTGCTCTTCTTCTGTTGTAAAGCGGTTTTGTTGGAAATGGTGTCGTTACACACACTTTAATAAGGCATTTGATTGGGCAATATCTCGCTGGCGCAACTATTTGCTACTGGTCTTAAAGATATCTATGTATATAAATTGTATCGTAGTCACATGGTACAGAAGCAAGCCACCAAAGTCTAGATGGTGGTTTAATTGCCAGACCATCGGGTGATTGCACTTACACACAGGGATTTGCGGATCTTTGCATAACTGAAGATCTGCGATCAAGTTTTTGGCTATGAAATGATGGTAAGCGACGATCGAGATTAGTTGAATCGTACGCATTATCGAAGCATATAAAGGCACCATTATACTGTTCAACAGGGGCAAGCCCATCCCAACGGCGTGGCAACTGACAGTGCCTCTTCTGTACGCCCCTAGACTAAGGGGCACTGTAATAGACTTTGCCTTGAGCAGTCAGTGGAGCAGATTGTTGGACTATCTCACATTAAGTAACTTTACTAAGCGCCGGGTATCTGTTGTGTGAATAGTTGTAAGTCCAAAAATTGCTAATGAATGATCTTCTGGGGTTTTAAAGATAAAATAGTGAAAAAGTGGCTATTTTTTCGAGTATTCCTTGCCGTTAATATGGCTATTTTCCTTTTTTTAGGTTTCTCATATGCATTTCATGTGATTGTACACTTGTAGGTGTGCCTTGACATAATGACATAAAAATGGTCCCAATTGTGACAGCCCAATAATATTTTACAAGTTCCATCCTAACCATCTTAAAATTATCTTGGTGTTATTTGTGTCTTATGAAGGTCAGCAGGCATATACATTGCAGTAGAGGAGTTCAGCTATGGAGCTCCCTGTAATACAAGTAAAACTATAAATAGAAAAAATAAAATGGAGCAAAAAAGGATTAATTAACATGACTGGTCCCTACAGCTCTAGACAGGACTTTGATGTCACATTGACATGTATGGGTTGTCTACATCTAAACTCATTCATACAACCATATGTATTAGGAAGTGTAACCCAATAGTGGCTCTTTAGTCACTGGTCCCTAATTCAGGACTGGTCCATTGTATAGGACCATTACCTATAATGCAACATCTATTGAAGATAACTGTTAGATGACTTATGTTCACTTGGCTTGTAGATGGCATTAATAGATCATTTGCTTGGTAGTCTACAAAACTAATATATACATTATGAATATTTTTACATACACAAATGCTATTCCTTTAAGCAGGCGAGTCCATATGAATGTTAACCAGCTCAATAACACAGTACTGAGATCCTACATGGTAATAAATAGCATTAAATAGGAAACACGTTTCACTTCATATAATTAATATTACATATAGAGTTTCCAGAACTGCTACACTTCTATGTCATTGGAAACATTAATCCCCATTGACTATCTCTATATGACACAACTCCAATCCAAACTATTAAGTACAGTGATCTATGTTGTTCTAGGCCATGAAGGTCTAAGTTTTCCATAAGAAGTTGTATGCAGTAAATATTACCCACACTATGTCAAAATGGAGCCAAGCGTGAGTATAAAGACCATCAAAGGCAAGAAGATAGAGGTTCTACACAGTGACGGACATAGAATTAGAGGGCACCATTGTGGGCAACTTGATGTCCAATAGTTAATTTTCCAAGATCAAAGTCATCATCATAGGGCGTCTCTCGGTTAATTATCAGGCAAACCTTCTCTGGAGAACCAAATTTCTCTTTTGAGTCACAATCCTCCAGAAACTGTGAACCAAGGATATAATTTTATCAACTAAGCTAGTAGAAAACACAACTCCAGGACATAGCTAGGGGAATTAGTAAGGCATTTGCCCCAGGTGCCAGGGGGAGTGCCAACAAGATACCTGGCCAGGGCAATTAGATACAGGACATGGGCAGTAAACTCTTTGTTCCAGCCTGAGAAAAACCTAGCTATGCTTCTGTATATATGTGGGTATATGTATGTGTGTATATATATATATATATATATTTTTTTTTATGGTGATGGTGGGCCCCCTTGCCTTCAGGCCCGATGCACAGTTGCACATATGATATGATGTCCCCTGACTCTACATAAAGAGCTCCCCAATAGTTTACATCAAAATGATTTCTACGAAACGTACAACCCCATGTTATATACATACACCGTTGTATAGGTGTTACAAAAAGGTACTTATAATAAGAACATTCAGATGAATTTTGTAAACCATGTCATATTGTATAAGAGGAATGATTTTGACTTCAGGCCGTATTCTGTGAAGTAAAGTTCCCACAGTAACAGACTGCTCTCATTTCCCAGAAATAGTAAATGCCCTTTGGTTTGCTGTCATACATCATGCAGAAAAAGACTCCCAGAAGCGATGGAAGCTCAGTCACATCTCCCTAGTTCCCTGGCGGGTCTATTCAAGCCATTGAGATAACCAAGTCTAATCCAGACCCACCTGCATTTAGGGCAGTCACCTTGTCACCCCCTCCCCGGTTTTCCCTTCAGCAGCCTCGGCATTTACTTGGCTGCCCACAGTCCCTCTTAATGGCACTTGTGAAGCAGCCTCCATTAGCGTGGAAAGAGAAATCTTTCAATGTGTGTATGACACTCGGTGCCACTTCGCACCTGCTCTGCAGATCTGCTAATTTCACGCTTGCCGCTTCATATCAGGAATCCTCTCAGACAGATTGAGGTCCCTTAACTACCCCTGGTGTATACGAGTGTGTGTTCTGTGCCCTTATGAATGCTTAAGATATTACTTGAAATATGGATTTCTAGGTCCATTTATTAACCCCTTCATTGCATCCGTGGAGGTTTGTTTAGAGGCTGTACAGTGTCCTCATGACCTTTGGGTGTTTCAGCATAAGAAGGATTCATGAAATCTAGAAAATATATATTTCTTTCAGTCTTTTAGCATGTTGTGCACTGACATGCGAAGCTCATTAAAAATAACCTTATTTAGATGGCGGGAGATCCATCAGTCAATGCAAAATACATTTATATACGGCAAGTTCATATCACTTATTTAATATAATACATACAAATCACAAAAAATAAGAATTTCTCTACTGATGTCGCAATGTGCCTCACAATATATATATATATATATATATATATATATATAATATATATATAAAAAAGAATATATATATATATATATATATATATATATATATATATATATATAATAATAGAATGGATTCTAGTCCTTTGAAAGATAATGAAACGGGCTATGTTTCCTTATAAGATCTTTGATGAGAGATTTTCCATGTACTGAATATTGATTCTTCGACATATGGTAGATACTAGATATGTGAAAGGCCTGATATGGGTTTTATATTGTAAGAAAGGGTTAAAAGCGAAGTAAAAAAATTGACATAATCTCATATGTGAAGATCATGACCAAAGCCGGCCATGATGGCCAGACAAAACAATTCTTCCTAATTTCCTAATGGATTAATCCATTGGGTTTGAAAATGTCCTTGTATACAAAGCAAAAAAATCTGAAAATTCCATATTTAAACATGATATAGTAGCATCAAGATTTACATCTCTGGAGCCTGTTGGCAGGGACATGAATATATTGTGTGCAGAAGTAAAATTCACACCAGGGCCCTGGAGCTAAGGTGCCCTTCAGCCACATAAGAAGATATTGTAAATGGCACATGGTAGGTGGGGGCCCTGTTACAGATTTTGCATTAGGGTCCAGGAGCTTCATGTTACGCCTCTGCTTGTAGTCATTTTTTGCGCTCTGCCTCCCTCTTTAATAAATTCACACCAAAACTCACACTTTCTATTATTAAACTAGAGCTTCAACCTGTACAATAATCATCTCCTACTAGAGCAATATTACATGTAATTCATCGAACATAATCCACTCCCCATATAGCCGCTCCTAGGCACATGCCTAATGGGAAATTTGGCTGTGAGTAGTGAGATCTTTTGGGGCTTCTGTTTTATTGCTTATGGGATTATATTAGGTAATACCTGGAAATGCAAAGATCATATTTTACAGACCGTTACCTAGAAAAACTACAAAGCATGGGCAATATATTTTCTATAGGACTAAATTTGCCTAAAAAAAATAAAATTGCCGCCACGGATATCGCTGTGTGTGACTACCCTCCATCCCAACCTATATTATTTCTAATTAGAATCAGTCAAAAAAAAAGCACAAATAGGTCATTTTACCAAAGCTGAAAATAATCAGTTTAAGTGAAGTGCTACAAAGGATTATAAGATCTGTAGTTCAAAGTCATATCCAATCCTACAGCATTAAAGTGTAGCTAAACGTTCGACAAACTTCTGACATGTCATAGTGACATGTCAGAAGTTTGGATTGGTGGGGGTGCGAGCACTGAGACCCCCACCAATCGCTAGAACAAAGCAACTGAAGCGTTCGTGTGAGCGCTCAGCCGCTTCGTGTCTGTTCGGCTTTTTCCGGAAATAAATGTATCGTGTATGGACTCAATAGAAAGTCTATGAGCCCGTACTCCGATACATCAGCTTTCCAGAAAAAGCCAAACAGACACGAAGCGGCTGAGCACTCACACGAGCGCTTCAATTGCTTCATTCTAGCGATTGGTGGGGGTCTCAGTGCTCGGACCCCCACCAATGAAAACTTCTGACATGTCACTATAGAAGTTTGTCAAACGTTTAGCTACACTGGAGGTTGTATCAGGTTAGAAAAAAATGCACGTTTTTTTTCATACACTGCAGGAAAAATAATCTGCATTTTTTTTTTCGAACCTGATACAACCCTTTTGGAGCTGCCAATACCAGACACAGCCCATAACCCAGAATGGTTCTCTGTATGATAAGCAGCACCATTCTTGTCCATGGGCCATGTCTGGCATTACAGCTCAACCTCATTTAAAAGTAACGGGCTTTGCTGTAATACCAGTCATAACCAATGGACAAGAGTGTCTGACTGACAGGATATATCATACAAGTGTAATAGTTGGTGGTCCCATTACTCCCACTACACCAGACGAGGTGGCCGCTCCCTATAGGGGCTATAAAAAGAATGAAGCAAGCTCCACCATGCTCCCGTAGACATGAATTGGAGAGCGCCTCACACATGCAAAGCCACCTCCATTAAGTCCATGCCTGCCATCCCCAAGCAGAACAGGGGTCCGGAATTACCTTATTGACAACAATGATTTGGGGTATTTCTGAAATTTTACAAAATAAATGAGAAAATTCAAAGGTCTATAGTGAAATGCTAAGTTCTCTCTGAAGCAAGACCAGAATCAGCATGTGTCCATCCAAATGAGACGTCATATTGTCAAGCGGCATATTTACTTTTATCTTTCGAAACATTTATGTGTCTCTTGCTTTACAAATCAACAGCTCTGTCAATACATCCGTTTGATTCCAGGGTTGAAGACGAACCTGTCTCAACATTGATAAATTGTCATCCAGCTACAGACAAAGCATCCTCTTATGTGCAGTCATTTTACTTCTTGATCTTGTTACTATGATTCATTTGGCGAAATCTTTATATCAGTTAGTAACGTTCAAGCACGTAAGCCTGCGCACTGCCTGCTATAATTTCTATTCCCTTCTTTCCACTTTCCGACAAAACACTGCTTTTTAGGCGGCAAGACAAATTATTCTGTGTCTGAATGCTTTAAAAAAAAAAAAAGCAAATTAATTCTAGCAGCTAATGATTTAAATTGTGGCATGACCCCGATCTCTAATTTACACTTGAATTATTTATTCCGTTTTCGGCGCAGTCAGGAAATCTGAATCATACCTTTTTACTACTTAAAATGCCAGGCTGAATAATTAACATAGATACATCAAAATAAAAAGTTACATTTATCTGTGATTACAATTTAGCTATTGGCAATTGAGTTTCATAAAACAATAAGTATATTTTTACTCTAACATGTGCGCGCTACAATTTCTATACAGGAAAACAGGACATTGCTCATTCTTTGCAATTTACAAAGGCTATGTTCACATACGCAGCGATAATGATGTGGGAGGATGAGGCATCCAAGAAAAAAATGACAAAAAATAAAGCATTAAATGCAGGTAATTTAGAAAGAGACGTAGCTAAGTGGTGGTGTGCCCTAGGTGCTGGGGAAGGGGGGACGAGCCAACAAGCCACTTTGCCTTGGCCAACATATTTAGTAACGGTGAAGGGTCAGCAAAGTGAAGCTTTGCCCCATGTAATGCAAAGCCTATCCACAGCTCTGATTTTTAGCGTATTATTTTCTCAATGATTCAGTTGTAAGAATGTATCTAACGGGACTTGCTGCAGTAAAGCTTCATGCAGACGGCCATGTTATGGATTCATGTTATATGGATATGTAATATGGCACCCATAGAAATATATGGGCTCATACTGTAGCCCCATGTGCGTCCGCATGCTGTACTATGGTGGTATCTCTAGAAACAATGCTGAGAGAAAAGGAACATCATACAGCAGGACACAAGGGGCCTATGGCTCCAAAACATGGACATGTAGGGACTCCAAGTGCCGCTGTACAGGCTCCGTGCAGACACCTTTACTTTATTGTGAGGTAGAAAGGTCCATGCCATAAAAAAAAAAAATGCCGCAAAGTCTGCAATTTATTTTAAAGAAACTAAGAAAATGTTCCAAGAACTTTTGGAATCTCTCACCACATTAATGCATGTACAAACCACAATTAGATTTTTACATGAAGTTATAATTGTTGTGATTTTTCCCCTGGATTTCACCGCAATGAAACCAGTGGTGCATCCATTAAAAACTGCAGCATACCCTGAAAACCGTGCAGTTGTCAGCTGCGCTGTGTGAATGGGATGTCATAAAATTACATTCACTGTTGTGCAAATAGGGTTTCCTGAAAAAAAACAACAACACGTAGCATGCCCCCTTAGCAACCATACAATATTCAGGTGCATTGTGTGAATAAGATTTGATAAAATACCATTTGTTACAACTATACATCTGGGTACTGAGGTAAATTACCACAGTGGCAAAACCCTCCAAAAAAAGAATCTCAAATGTATACTATATGGTCTGTCCACTGGTACCTGATACAGAATATGTATTATAGAATATAGGGTATATAAGTTCCTATAATACCATATTATATACATATAGGGTACAATAGATGCTGGCAAGTGCAGGAATGTCAAATTTAGATTTCAATTGTTTCTAATGTAGATGTAGTATGCCTGAATGTCCTAAAATATATGACATGAAATATTAATGTGAAGAAGCATTTTCTGTCTTCCTGTATAAGAGGGGGATAATGGTTCCTTTAGTATATATATGGTATATATCCACACATGTCTACGTCTTCTGCTTTTATTTGACATAAACATAATCAATCAATCAATCAATCAATCAATCGTAGCCAAAACAGGGTGCATGGAAGTAGAATTAGCACCATGGATAAACCACCAGTAATTCCTGATCCCTCACTGCTACACATGGCCACTTGTGCCCAACTGGTGACTCATGAGCAGTGTGCAGCATGTGGGGTAAGCTCCACTGTCCTAAAAGAAAGGATCCTTCACAGATCACCTCTGCTGGGCTTCCGCCTGGGCCAATACCTGTTCTTTTTGTTTGTTACAATGAAAAGCAGGTAGTAAACAGAGGCTAGAGATGAGCTATTTTCCTGAATGTAGTTTTGTTCCGAATAAATTCACTGCGAACCGCTAGTGCCCCAATTGCCCTGAAAACACATTCTGACTCTCTGATGTCTTCGAGGACTCTATGTTACCCATTTCAAGCTCTTTAATGCCAAGCCTGCAATAGTAATGTCATCTACCCCTACCCCTCCTGATTGGGTGTGATGGAGGGAGGGATAACCGCAGTGGATTTTGGGAAGGCTCTCTGCAAGGCATTATGGAGAAGCCTATCCGAGGTCAAGTGATCCTTTTCCTAATCTGTAAAATGGCGGCCACCGTTTGCTGTAATTTGTGTACCGCAAACTCCAAATGTTTTGGATTTCACCAAAACTTTTGGAAAAATGTCAACTAAATTTGATTAATGTAGAATCAATTTGCTCATCTCTAATAGAGACTTTACTGTAGTAACTGTACTGGGGTTCTTGTGGGAGCACTGCGGGTGGCCCTATTATGGCTGCATTATTGCTGTCTTTTACCAAGGCAATAAAGTTGCCAAGTTAAACCATAACTGTCATGGGGGCATAGCAGATGTCACTGCTTTGGTGCCATGTCACTGTTATGGGACTTGTGTTTCTGTCACTTCTATGGGACTTCTGTTGCTGTCATGGGGCACCTAGGCAGCTAATTTACTGGCTTAGAAAATATATGATTATTATTGTAAACCCATCTTAATAGTTTTTTTTAATATAAATAATGCTACAATGTAGTAGTTAGTAATAATCTGATATATTACATTTCCCTCCAACTATGTTTCTATTCACGTTGCAGGCACAATGCACTATAAAATAGAGCTTGGTTTTCAACACTAATAAATCATTAAATACATTGTACTAAAAATGAAGACATACAAAAAGAAAATATAAAGGAAAAATGTAAAATGACTATCTGAAAGACACGATGAAGGTTGGAGAGTCAGGAGTTCATTCCTAGCTGAAGTAAACACAATTACAGTGTATATATATATGAAAATGCAAGTTAAGAATGTAAATACAACTTGCTTGTAATAATATATATAAGACCCGGCATATTAATCGACTTATTAGCTTTCTAATTCAGTGACAGCACTGTATTCATAAAGTCAATTTATAGTTCTGCATTTCCTTTTCCAAATGTGCTAAATTGTTCCAGTGCCAAGCAACTAGTGACCCAAATATACAGGATCACATGATTCTTCAAACAGCGATCAAAAGACTGAACCAACTCAATGCTACGAAGGAACCCCTGTGGCTATAAGTAATATGCATTCGCACCGCATATCTAGATTCCCTCACCTTTCACTACATGGATCTGAAAAAAGACCACATATTCGATATAATCTAAAAAAAAAAAAAAAAAGATAAGAAAAAATGACCCCATACTGTAATAATGTAAAATTCGACATTTCACATCTTCGACATAGAAACGATTTAACCATTAGTATTGTCACATGAGGCCACCACCAGCAATTACTATGTCATTTGCTAGCATAAAAATTTCTGGAAGGCAGTTTTGTCATTTAGGGGATGTGCACACGACCTCTTTTCAGATGTAATGGAGGCGTTTTACACCTCGAATTACGCCTGAAAAGACGGCTCTAATATGTCGGCAAACATCTGCCCATTGCTTGCAATGGGTCTTACGAAGTCGGTGTCAAAAGACGGCGCGTAAAATTACGGCCGCATCAAAGAAGTGCATGTCACTTCTTGGGACGTAATTGGAGTCGTTTTTCATTGATGCCAATGAAAACCATCTCCAATTACGTCCGTAAAAGACGCCACGAAAAACGCGTGCACTTGTAAAAACATCTGAAATTCTGGAGCTGTTTTTTCCTGAAAACAGCTCTGTAATTTCAGACATATTTGGCGTTGTCGTGTGAATATACCCTAAGAGTTCTCAAAAGCAAGAAATCGGGTCGACGATGGCATCTTCCTTAATAAAAGATTCACTATTTATTAATGTCGAATACAGGTGTATATGAAAATGATCATTAAAAGTTAAATCAAAGATCTAAATTAAAAAGGACATTAAGAATGACAAAACATACACTTTTTTGCACCAAAAACAGCGCCACACTTGTCTATAGGTAATGTATGGTATTGCAGCTCATCCCCATTCAAGTAAATAGAGCTGAATTGCCATACCAGTTACAGCCTATGGACAAGAATGGCGCTATTTCTAAGAAGAAAAAGTAGACCGTTTTTTTTCTAATTCTGGGAAACCCCTTTAACTAAAATCTACATGGTAAGAACATATATATATTAGAAGAAAACTACAAAAAATAGTATGGCTGGAGTTTTCCTTTGGGTTTGTAGCATAATGGCCAAAATCTGCTGCCGTATTCATATGAGTAGGTTCGCTATTACAGTCCCTTTTGGGATGACAGGTTTTTGGGTATACCATATACATGGCAGCTTACTGAATCAATAGTTTTATGTCTAATGATTCATAGCCTAGCCAAGATGAATGCCTACCCTACTTTCAAGAGCACTAAATAGACTAAATCAGCATCTGTTAAGTAATCATATCATAATAAGTGCCTACAGGTCCGTAATGCAGTTGTAAGTGGGTTTTTGAATCTTTAAACTGGGGCTACACAATGACTAAAAGGGGTTATGTGGGCACCAAAAATGATTAGCAGAGTAGTCCCTGCAGTATGTGATACACTCGCTAATATACATTCCGGTCCCCCGTCGCGCTGATTCTGAGATTTTCATAGATTTTTATAGCGCTGGCGGGGGAACGGAAGTCTAGTTGCACAGTCTTCTTTGGTGACGATACGACTCTTCGTCATTTGACCTGCCGCGCTGTACTCCATGTACATCAGTAGCAGTAGTATAGCGAGTACATAGAGTATAGCGGGACTGGTCACATGGCGAAGAGTCATATGGTCATCAAAGAAGACTGTGCAACTAGATCTCAGAATCGGCGCAACGGGGGACCGGAATGTATATTAGCGAGTGTACTCACATACTGCAATGAGTATACTGCTAATAATTTTTGTCCCCACATAACCCCTTTAAGTGGCATGACACGATTCAATGTGATGTTGCAGTTGCACGTGCGCCGTAGAGAGTCATTGCGCTGCATTAATATATGTGACGCTACGTATGTGCACGTGACTCTGGTGTGATAATTGTCAAAAGCTGCTGCCCTATAGGTTATACTAAGATCACATATAAATGGCATTTAAAAAGCCTATCGTCCTCCACCATACAGTAACCTGCATTTTTTATGTAAATTGAGTCGAGATTGTTGAATTCTTATAATCACAAATCTGCCAATGATTCAGAAACACTTTTCTGTGTTGAGATTAAAGTCGGCAAGAAAACTAAATAAAAATGATGCCACATAGAGAATGTACAATCTCGGTTCTGCCAGCGTGCGTGCAAATCGGTTTGATCTGTGACAGATCATAGATAGCGCTCTCATCTCTACCCAAGTCTAAGCTTAATCATTGAGCCTTCTACTTGTATGTAACATCAGACTCGTACTTATATAAATATGCCAAGAATGCTGCATGCTAATAAGGATGAGTTTCATACACAATTGAAAAGAAATAGAAAAATATAATGGAATCAAATGCAAAGTTCCTCCAGGTTCCTTAGTTTCTACATTTATTCGGTCTACTGACATAGCTGAAGAGGGTCTGGCGGGGCATGTGCCATGGATGCTGAGTGCCGGTGGGGGGCGCCAATGAACAACTCTGCATTGGACAGGGAATTTAGATACAGAGTTAAATTCGTTATCTGAATATTTGCCCTCAATGAAAGAACGCCTAGCTATGATTCTGTCTACTGGTTTCCAACATGGGACAACCAAAGGACCCCCAAATCAGACCTGGCTTTGCTCTCTTTTTAAGCCTAGTGCTACAGAGCCAGAGAAAAAAAACTATTAAATGAAATCTACTATGGATAATATTGTTGACCTGACGTCAATGCAAAACCACTGAGGGTGGACTGAGAAAATCCAAGACCCAGGCATGATAGACTGGTACATTATTCCTTACTGCCCAAGTTCTATCCCAACTCAAGTTTGCCAAGACTAAATCTATTTTGATGGTAGGAAATATATGTATGAATAATATGTACTTCTACAGATAAACTGATCTAAAATGCAATACAAAGGAATCCACATTAAAAAGGTTTATTCAAAATTCAAAAACAAAATTCATGAATGCCAATGGAACAGTGCTCCTAGTGGACATATTAGCATGCAAGATGGCAGGAGTAACATTCATAGGGCTTCCTTTACTGTATGTCACAAACATAGCTGAACTTAGTACATTTAGGACAGGGCATATTGAGATTTGTATGTCTTCTGCAGCATTGTAAGCATAGAATATTCCCACACCTCGTGCGGCAAAATACGTGCGACAAGGATACGTCTATTTATAAGTGTCCAAGTGTCGTTTGTTTGGAAAATATCACCCTAATAGAATTCCAAAGAAGTTAAATATTAGGTGAAAGACAGAAAACATGCTGTTACCATCCGATTCTGAGAACAGATTGCTATTCCTAGAAGCCTGGAGAAGCCCAAAATATTATCTATGCATAAGAAACTGTTCCCTGCACCTTTGTGCCAGAAAAAGAGATTGTGGTAAATTGTGCTCATGAACTATTCATGAGCTCTGATTTCATATTATTTCTGCTCTTCATTAATGAAAACATGTCTTACATCCAGCCATAAGGAGAGGCATTTAAATATATAATAATCTATGAGTCAGGGCAAAGCTAAAGCCAGGCCCAGATTTACATCCTCCGCTCCACCAGACACCCACATCTCTCCTCATAGTCCTCAATGGTCTGGGAGTTTTTAGGATCCTATATGTATTATATACAAACACAAGGAAATTAACTATTCCTGCTCAATTCATTGTTGAATTATAGGCAATTGAATCAATTGTACAATAAACTGAGCCGGCAACACTGTTCTAGGCTTTCACTGCTTTATGATGGTTCTATACAGAGCCTTTAAATACATACTACAGAGTAATGCGGCATGTTAACTTTACATGGCACTAACTTTTAGGAGATTCTCAAGCTCAGCATTTCGACCCAGACAGATATTTTAGCCATTTTTCTAATCTTCATATACAGTTTATACATTGAATGCTATATAACATTATGCAGAAAGCTCCCTCTAGTGGTGACTGCAGAAATCCAGAATTTGATCATTTAACTCTATGTCTATGTAGGGGATTTGGAGCTCTATATTAGAAAAATAACTCTATCCACTATAAAGATATATTATAAAAATAATCAACACAGGATGTTGGACCAAAAAACAACTTGGTGTTAAAATGTGGACTTTGAAGAAAGACTCCAATTGAGAGACAACATCTCTGCCAGTCTTTAATCCTTTTTTATTTCTCAACTGCGTTAAACACTGGAAACAATATTTCCAAGCAAAATCCTGGCAGTCAAAGTGACGGTGGCTTGTTATCAATAAGTGCCATCATTGCTTCTGCTGACCGGTAGCGGACTACAAGTAAGGAGATACTCGTCCCTTATGCGGTTGTTAGGCAATGGATATAACATATTTGGGCATTGCCTCACAAACACTTTGCAAAAGAAATTTTTTTTATGTCAAAGGGTTGTTTTTAAAGAGGACCTGTCACCTCTCCTGACATGCCTTTTTTTTTTTAGTAAATAATTGTATTCCTAATGAAATAATGATTCTGGAGAATCTTATCTTAGAACTCTACGTGGTGCCGTTCTTTTGTTATTCCTGCTAGGAATTTATAAATAAACTGACAACTGGGTGTTACCAGTTGGGGGTGTGTCCATACACTGACTGACATTGTCCAATCAGTGCTGACAAAGTGAGACAGTGTAGGGACACGCCCCTTTTGACAAGAGGAATGGTAACACCCAGTTGTCAATTTATTCATACTTTTTTTCTAGGAGGAATAACAAAAGAACGGCACAACGCAGAGTTGTAAGAAAATATGTTCCAGAATTGTTATTTCATAAGGTATACAAATATTCACTTTAATAGACATGTCAGGGAGTTGACAAGTCCTCTTTGAGGAAGTTATCTGATTTATTAAATCCCTTTCTAACAGGCTCATCTCCCAGCAACTAGCTGAATAAAGAGGTTGGGCAAAGTGACTCTTTGAATCTCTGCTTTGGCTAATAAATGGAGGACCCCCTCTATTACCTTCATATGCACAAATAGGGCACAATGTTTATAGGAAAGAATAGTTCTATAAATCCAAAGCCCCATGGAACATGGCACAATTTTTTTGGAATATTTATACAGAATCAGAGATTTTTTTTTATATGCCTCAGTATGAAATCTGGGGTATAGAGAGATACAGTAGGCCCGAAAGACTTCTATGGTCACCATATTACTGCTCTATATAGCTTGGAGGTTTTATGGGGCTATAATACAGTAGTAGGCATGAGCCCTCCAAGGGGTTGTTTGGGATGTTTTTTTATGTAGCCCTTTAATTCTTGAAGAATAAGGGGCCTTTCCATTATAATGTGTTTTTTTTTTTTAAAGACTCCCCTCCCTCCATACAGCGCCCACTACCCGCTCTATGTAAACATTGCAGCAGCGCTTAAGTCCGTAAACCGAAGGGAGGTTTTTTTTTTGTTTTTTTTTAACAATTATCCTTTTGCAAAGTTTTCTTATTCTTCAGGTCTAAGAGGGCTGAATAAAAAAAAGATGTAACACGGACAACGCCTTCAAGCAGACAACCCCTTTAAGGGTAATGTACCGCATAGATTTGTGAAAGTTCATTGCTAATCTCATGTTTGGTCAATAAATAGTTAGGGGATACAATGCACATATAATTTATTATAAAAAGAAACATTTGCTTTGTTTACGATCAATCATTTTTATCATGTAGGTTTATCGGACATTAAAACAGGTTGGACAATATTATTTCACTTATTAAAGATCTATATCATACTGCTGTAGGAGGCTTTGTAATAGAAAGCCTCACAAGAACCAGTAATAGACTGACAATTGTGATGATATATAAAATAATAAAGTATGCATTTGATGTGATTCCTTCACTGGAAGCCCACATGCATTCAAAATGTCAAAATGACTCATTTTAGAAGGCGTTTATTATGCTTCTCAAGTATATATGGACAGAAGCAAAGATAGGACCAACTCACTTTACAGAGAACAAAAGATTGTAAAAAGAACTAGTCCACGACTGAATATGACTCCAGCTCTATCAATGTACCCCTGAAATGGAGGGTTACCCAGAAATTAAAAAAAGGGGCTGTGTTTTTTCTATAAACAGCGCCACCGAAGACCATGGGCTGTATCTGGTATTGCAGCTCAGTACTATTTTATTAAATAGGGATGAGCAGCAATACCAGAAACAGCCTATGGACAAGAGTCTATTGGATGGCGAACACTTGTGCAGGACTCCCTTTCTTCAGAGGAACTGAATTGTCAGCAAATAGGAGGAGAGGAATTGGCCCAAGGGTCATGCAAAGGGCATGCATGGGTAACAAATGCCAAGCATTTCTGTCCTGGGTGGAAAAACTGGGTGCCATAATGAGGGGCCCATATTAATTTTTAACTATAGGGTCCCATCTCTTCAATGTATGCCACAGGTAATCATCAATGTCAATAATTGAACTAAACGAATAAATGTACATGAATTTTATAGGCAAAATTAAGACAACATGACTACAAACTGGAAAACTACAATACCTGACATACAGATGTAGCATATAAATCGTTATCTATACAGCCAGGGCGTTATTTGCGTAGTTCTAATTTAAAGTGTATGAATGGCCATGGTACTGAAATAGTGTAGGTGCACAATGTTTATAGCCTAGAGTGCTGCAGATGTAAAGATAATGATTGCTACATCTACATACTATCCTAAGTCTACATCGCCACTATCCAAATTACATTCGCAGTTACCCCTTTAATAAAGAATGAATCCAAAATGTTATTGACCTTATTCACTAAACGGCAATACAATAGTAATAGGCTGATACTTGATAGGTAAGGGATTGGCTATGCCATAAAAAATAGAACCCCACATGTTTGGGATTTGGAATGATCCAAGATAGAAATTTAAGGGGTGAATCATAGAGAGAATGAGACTTAAAAGGGCTATCTAATGTAGATAATCCCCTTTATTAGATCACAATAGGCTGATCACAGGGTGTCCTGTTGCGGGGACCCCCAGTGATCAGCTGGGACCTTAGGGGGAACCCAGCAGCAAGTTTTAAATTCTATTGCAGAGCCATTACAGTAAATTAAGCATTACACCATTCTCACCGTTCTTCCGAAATCAATGGGATGTACATGTAATTCATGGATTCTCTTGGTCCTGAAAACTTTTATTACCAGATCTATATTCTGATAAACAAAAAAGTGTCCTGAACAAGGGACTCCCCTTTATTAACAGAATAATTTATATAATTTTATTTGAAAATGACAACCCCTTTAAGAATGCCGAAGGAACAAGGACCAACAAAGGAACAAGGACCAAACACACTTTATTGATTTTATACAATTTGACCTCCAGATTCATGTGAGGGCCCCAAATCCCAACCATGGAAGACAGTCCATTCATATTGTATCCGTTCTTTAATTCAGCACTTGTCCAAAATGGACCATACCAATGGTGAAGGCATCAGGGTTTATTTGGGTATCTAATGCTTTTATATCAGATCAATTCTTTATTTTACTGATAAAAAACACAAATATATAAAGGAGTTCTATGATTTTATATAAATAGGGCATGAATATCTATTAAATTAGAATCAAATTAATTGCCTACATTTGCTATATACCATGTCAATCATTGGACCAAGGCCCATATTCTCCTTTAGCCATGGACTGAAGATCAGTTCTCGGAGACAATATTTTAACATCGTTTATATATTTACCACATTGTCTCTATAGCTTATGCCCTATTTATTTTAAACTATAAAACCCCTATAAAACCACTTTATGTCGGCTAAGGACGTCCTAACATATGAACCAATAAAGACTATAACAGTGTTCCCCAACCAGTGGCTAAGGAGCAACATGTGGCCTTTGGGCCCCTTGCATGTTGGCAGCTTTAGATATCATTGAGTTTTAGTGGCGTTAGTGATGTCATAGCAATACGAGAACTTGGCATTAGGGTCAAACCCATATCACTGGCAGTTAACACTAGGGTAAAAATCCATATCACTAGGAGTCTTGTGGCCTATAAAACTTACACAGAGAACTTAAATCCATGTAACAAAACCCAAGTGCGCCATCGGTGGGTGAAAAACCGTCAGGACAAAAAGTTATGTCATTTTAAATCTATGCGCTCGTGCAATGGTTAATGTTTTACAGCAGAAAACTGGATGTTCTCATTGGAAAATATATTTCTAATCATTCCGCTCAACTTTTCAAAACTGTGTTTTGCTTTGCTCCAGGCTGTTCTCAAACACACCAGGAGCTTCTAGAAAACACAGAGATGGGACTGCAAAGCTGACAACTTCCTCGTGGATGTGATAATTATTTCACTATTCCAAAATCCTGTACATCTGGCTTCAGCCTAAAACAAGTAAAGATGTTCAACTTCCCAAGAAGGTGTCTATTAAAGCTGAACTAAAATTAAAGAAAAACTCAAAACTTTTGCTCTATGAAATTTGGTAAATTGGACATGTTAGATACAAATATATATTTTGTATAAATTGTGACTTGCATCTAAAGAAATGAAAATAGATACAAAGAACCATTACAAAGTAATTCTTACCCTTGCCATACATGTATAGAATATAAAGTCCATACATGTTTTATTACTGTATCATACTTTTTATTTCTCTTTTGACCTTTTTCTATGTATTAATTCATCCAGACCACCAGAGGAACCTCTGGTGGGGCATGGCCAGACAAAATAATGGTACCCCAATACAACGGAGCCTCAAAGTTCCAAAATGTGGAGTTTATCACTTACACCTAAGGTCTATTTCTTATGGGTAGATTAAAAAATAACTTATTTGACCTTATTAATGATATGTTTAGTGTGCAATATGCAACAATCCAGTTATAATGTAATGAGAAGTGGACGTGGACATGTTCTGTATGGATTGAGGATGTTGCCTGAAAAATACTTTCTTCTGGTTGGCCCAAAGATCCCTAAATCGAAGCCGGTTAGCCTGAACACAAAAAATTACATACATGGTCGAACGGAGAAGAAAACATACTCCTTACAAGAATTCAAAAATGGCACCCTCCTAATGTTGTTCACTCCACCACACAGAATCTTTCGACACTACCCATCTGGTAAAAATTTAGGATGGTATGAGGAGACAAAAAATTGGAAATTCTTTCCACTGACCATATAGCCATAGAGCTCATCTATATGAACTGAAGAGTTTACACAGATGTAATTGCTGTAACCAGGTGTAGGATTGTAAATATATTTTTGAATTTCATGATTTTTTTTTGCTTATACGTTGCACAAGGTTTACGACCATGAACTTCTACCCAATGATAACAATCATAGTCCTTTTTATCGCTATCTGTATAATTGGTTTATCATATGGAGTTTGTACTAATTGCCACATATTTTGCCTAGAATATTTTTATACAGTAAGGAACACCCAGTAATACGGTGCTATAATATGTTAGGGACTATAGTAAAAATGTTGTACTAAATGATGTACATACTGTATTTCAGGTTTCTAATTGATGTATATCGATAAGCTTGAATTAAAAAGTTATTTGACTAAATAATATATCTACTAGAAATGATGTCTACTATTTGCTCAATTGGTTAACCCCCCTCCAGATATAAATAATGTTCACAATTGGTCTGCACTGGTTACATACCCTGACAGGCTGGCATATCAAACCATTCAACTAAACTGCCTAAACTACCTCCCTGCCCATGCAGGGCTTGTGCATTAACAATGGAGCCAAGCGGTAAAAAATGATCATCAGATTATATTCAAGGAGAAAATTAGGACCCTCATTCAAAATCTTGGCTTTTTGTACAATTTGTGTTTACGTAATACAAGCAATGTCAATAGTCATATATAGAGGCATAATTTGAGGCTCCTAGGCTACAAAGCAAAATCTGGAACCGAGCCCCCCTCCCCCCTAACAATCACACAGCTTAGTACTGGTCTCATATGGGGCAGGGAGCTTTTGGGCTTCCTCAGGCTCCAGGGCTGGATGTGTCCATGACTTGCACACTCTAAAGTAACAGTCTTTCAAGTCAATTTTCAACCAACGACTAGTAATATGGTTAATTTTAGCATTTATAATATTAATTTGGTAGAAGGCTGTTAATATATTTACATGTAATAGGGTTTTTTGGATAGTAATCCAGTGGGATTCAGCAGTTATTTTCTCCTTGGGTTACTACTACTACGTTCTCTGGTGATCGCTGAACCATGAAACACACCAAAAAAACAGGACCTGACCATCCTTTGTGCTGGCAGTATCTGTAAAATGCGATACAAATACATAGGGCGATTGCCGCCTCTGCCCATAATTAACTTACTCACCACTATGTAATTAAAATTAATTTATGCACAGCAAACAATACTTTGCAAGTTTGATCACACAAGCACAAATTTCTGAAATTAAAAATAGCCCAATAAATAATCTTATTTTTAATAATACAAAATGATATTCCGTGCAAGAAAAAAAAATGCTAATTTGAAATGAATAAACTAGCAGGAAAGGAGTCTTTGAAAATTAAATAAAACATAGAAATATTAAGAACACAGTGTTAATTAAACTCTCAGGGGGTGATGATTTAGCGCAGTGCAAATGCCTTATAATTGTATACCTGGAGGATATCAAGTTGACAAATAGGTTCGTGTTAGAAAAGAAACGTATAGCAACTAATCATATAGTGAATGACGGACCTAAGAATAGTAATAACTGATCTGCTACTTGACCCTTTTACTGCAGAAATGAAGCAGAGCTAAGTTTGTTATGGCAACAAGCTTGGATTCTCATTTGGCATATTTGATGGTATTATTGATGTGTAATAAATAGAACTGCAGGTAAAGCTACTGCATTAGCTTAAGAGCTTATCTACGTGGCCGCATTACAGCTCTAGTTATAAGGAGCTGTAATGCTCCTATAGAAGTCAACGTACCCGTACCTGCGGTAAATGGAGCCAAAAATCATGCCATGTTTGGACTGCCTCTAGGAGAGAATACCTCCATAATATAGAGTCCTATGGCGGCACCATATGGCGGCACATGGAGTGCTTACGGATTTGTAGTATGGAGCCGTAGGCAATCTGCGTTCATCCGTACAGGCTCATCAACTTATCATGATGCACACCAGTTCAATGACATATTGGGCGCTACTACATCTATACCTCTGCAAGCTGCTTCAACTGGTTTACATTTTCTTTGGAATCTAATCACTTACTCTGTTTACTATCAATACAGTTGAGGCAATTGGACAGAAATACAGTACTCCATATAGATTTCTTGAAAATATTCCCATTAGCACCAGTCTCCTCTATAGCGTTTGATTATATTTCCATCAATTCGATACGTTTCTGCTGTTTTTAATGAATACATTAAGGACAATCTGGTAGTTGGTGGAGCCAGAAACATACTGAGTCTAATTTTGAGACTAAGCTAAAAAACAGAGGACTCCCGGTTCTCTCCCGCTCCTGCTCCGTCTTTGTTGTGAATATTGAGAAAATAATTAGTAACAAACTAAGCGTCACATACTGTGAGGAAAGAACAATCTTATATAAAGGCATTCAGAATTATATGTGTGTACATTGGTATTTATAAGCGATAAAGATGGAGCCTCGATAGCAGATTTAAAATTGAGAATTCCAATTTGGAAAACCAAGAACATCTCACCCCAATGGGAGATCACAGATTAGATTACAAAGAATTAAGAAAAAGAGAAACTAGAATGTGATATGGAAAGGCTGATTATTGCTATATGACGTATATAGGAGACGTGACATTCTACTATGTCTCATACACACGGCGTATTACAGCTTTATCCAGGTTCTGAGTTGCACGGATATGTAATATGGCACCCATAGATGTCTACGGACCCATACTGTACTTTGACATCCCTCCGATTTTATTCTGAGGAACAAGAAGTTTTCTTGATAAGAAATCTGAGAAAATAAAAAATGGGGCATGTTCCCCTGGATGCTATAAAACAGCGATATTTTCTCCCAAAATTATTGTGACAATACCTCTATAACATGGAGCCATACTGGGTGGCAAATGTAGTGTCTACAGCTTCGCAGTGTGCCTTTATTTGGTAATCTGGTCTGTGAACCTGTGACAGTGGCAATACTGTAGATATTAACCAAACCACTCACAAACCAGGTATATCTTTACTTTGTACTCTATTCTTAGGTCTCATGCACATGGCAAAGCCGCATACATGGGTGCAGAATACAGAGCAGTAGGCACTCTGTGTACCTCGGTATGTTGGCTCCGTAATATAGCATGTGATGCTGCCTGGTTATTTTTTTTTCTTATGGATTTACACAGCCTATGGGCAACATATTACAGCCTTGTACTACACAAATCCATAATATAGTTGTGTGCATGAGGCCTTATACCAAAGCATCATCATGTTGGAAGTTTAAGAATTTTGTACAATAATTGAAAACAATTATTTTGAAATTGATGGACTTTCAACCTGACTCTCAATGAAGCTATGTACTTAGATCTAAAGAAAAACAAAAAACCTTATATGGCCTTGAAATGTGATCAAGAGGTTCAGTGGCCTACAAGGCAGATTTACTAAAAGGTCCAAATAAAAATTTAATCACCAAAAACTTTAAAACACCTTGACTGGTGACAGAAAATATACTGTATATAAAGTGTCTGACCTGGGACTTTGTGTCATATATTTGTTTTTACTATTTGGGATCTACTATCAAATATTTTTTATTTTTGTTGTGTTTTAGGTCTCTAATCTGTGACAACTTCCAGCATATATATATATATATATATATATATATATATATATATATATATATATATATATACACACACATATATACACATATGGTGTTTGTGTTTTTCTTTGCAACTATAAGAATAGAAAGTTGGACCAAGTTCTCTTGCCATGTTCATTTTTAACAACTTGGAACGTAAGGATTCTCATTGTGGAGATCCAGCTGGTAGAAAGCCTTAAGGTCAATGCTCCTTGAGGAAAAGTATACAAAATAGCTTTTCTCCAGAAGAAAAAAAAATATATTGTCTCTAGTACCTCCTCTAGGTGACTAGCCAAACCAGAGACTCCCATCTGTAGACAACACTGTTTTGAGTAGTTGCTCCTCATCAGTACAGAGTAGGATTCTGGCTGGCTGAATAAGAAGCAGCTCTGGTAGGGTACTGATTCTCCTTGCGGAGATCCTGCTGGTAGGAAGTCTTAAGGGCAATGCTCCCTCGGAAAAAGTATGAAAACTAGCTCTCCTCTAGTAGGAAGAAAACTGTCTATGAAGCTCCATCTTTAGGTGACTACCATGTGAGTCAATGTCCGATCCTTTATAGAGCTTTGTAACACAACTTGGGTTTATAGTCAAACCAGATACACCCATCTCCCTACCAGCTGGATCTCTGCAAGGAGAATCAGGACGTTCCAAGAGCTGCTCAGCTAACCAGAAACCTAATCTGTACTGATGAGGAGCAATAATGTTGAAAGAGTGCTGTTCACAGATGGGTTTCTCTGGTTTGTCTATTAACCCCAGTTGTCTTTTAAGGCTCCGTAATGAGTCAGATATTGACTTGCAGGGTAGTCACCTATAAGTAGCACTAGAAGGCATTTTACTTCCTTCTGGACTAAACCTTTTTTTTTAACAAGCACAACAGTTAAATACTGGCCAGGTGGCAACTTTGTGCCTGGTCCCCAAAGAGGCGGAGCCTTGCCATGCCTCTGTAAACAGAATATTCCTTGTTCTGTGTTATTGAATGCAACATCTGTTTAATATATTTGCAGGAATTGCAGACAGGTTGTGAAGTACAAGTCCTAATAATTTTGTAGAACTGATGTAGCAGAGCTGAAATTGCAACAGCATTCAATTACATCACAATGTCTGTGGTTTTCCATAAAACTTCAGGTAAATCTACAGTGCTACCTTAAATCACAAAGCACAAATAATACGGCCTAAAGGGCTAAATGCCGAATTCAGCTCTGCTACATTTGTACCAAGATTTTATTGCATAGTCAGAATCATCATAAAAATGAATAGTTAATTTAAATAAATGAACAGACTGAGTAAAAAAGATTTAAGTGATTCTAGAAAAAAAATCACAGAGCTCAACCTCAGCTGTAACGGAAGGGGTTAAACTTTCAATCAGAAGAAGGAGTGCAGGGCAGCATTTTGTTAGCTAGCTCTGCATTTTGTACTGTGCTGCAGTCACATCTTTGCAAATGTGCGTGCACATCCATTTATCCGACCTTATTACCCCCACCCCTTCCAGTGCGCACATTCACCCTTGCCATGTCTCCATCCAATTTAATTAAAGATTCTAGGCGCTTCTAAACACTTCCTTAGCCTTTCAAGATCACCTGATCCTCAGGGGATACAGAATAATGAAGGATGGTGGAGCAGAGCAGAAGGAACTCCGAGTTTCCAGTTCTTCTAGTCTTTGAAAGAAGTCTGGGAGAAAATTATGCAAGACCAAGTAGATAAAAGACCATTTAAACACCTCATTGCCCTTACATATGGGGAGGGGGGATTTTTAGGGAAGGTTCAATAATGTTCCAGTGCATCTATCTGGTGGAAATTTGGTTACTCTTCAATATTACATGAATGTTAAATGTGAATGAGAAAACTGGTTTGTTGTGATTATTTAATATTTATATTAAGATTTTTTTCCCCATTTAGAAGTGATGGCATTATTATTACACCCAGTTATAATGTTGTAGATCACTTATACAGAGGGATAGTACTGGGGCAATTCTCCAAGACCTCTTGGGCGAAGTTTACACCATGTTTGGGCTCTACATACAGCATATACATCGACATATTATCCCAAAGTATACATCTACAATCCCTATAGAGTACTATGAGCCAAATATATGCCAAAAGAGGGTCCTTCTGATATTAGTTTGGCCGGTATAAGTCATTATACATTTACTTCAACTGTATTGAAAAGATGAGTTGACTGCACTTTTCAAAACAACTGTATACAAAAACAAAACAAAAAAAACCCATATAAACTAGTGGTATATGTTTTTGTTTTTATCTTCCAATGGTGTCATGGCAGACATATGCAACTGTATAGGCATACAATTGTGTATGCCTGGGTCATACGTTGCCCGAATGGATTGTAAATGAAGCCTTAGTGGGTATGACAATTAGGTACTGTAGGTGACAAGCAATGTCATAGAAATGCACTGCACTAAAAACCTCTTTATTTTAAGTCCTCATAAATAAGGCTATTATATTTTTTATTATTATTATTATTATTAGTAGTAGTTGTATTGTCATTTTTATTATTATTGCATTATTATCATTATTATTATTACTAGTATTCTTGTTATATTATTAGATTATTATTATTAGTAGTATTAGTTGTTATAGTATTATTACTAAAATATTATTAACATTATTATTAGTATTATTAGTAGTGCTAGTAGTACAAGTATTATTGTTATTATTATTATTATTATTATTATTATTATTATTATTGTTATTGTTGTTTCTATCGTACCTGTAGCCAAGATATGTCCAAGATATTGATAACTTAATTTCCCTAACAATATTCCTGCGTTTAACACTGAGCGGCTGCATAGACTTCTTTCACATCAGCATTACTAACTAGTATGATATAGATATTAATATTTTATTACATATGAATAGATTCATTTTCCAAGTGTCCCTGTAGATTCTATGCATATGTTGCAAACTGTGTATAATATAGGACAGGGATATATAACCAGTCAATAGCTAATGAATTCCTATATATCTGAGAGGATTAACATAGTCAAAGTTCTCCACGCGGAATAGCAACTCCATATAGTCTGTACTATTGGACTGCTCACATCTCATTCGGATTACACAGTTGAGGGATTTTTTTTAAAGAATACCTGTACTTCACAAAATAAGATCGAAATGTATAATGGCAAGAATATTCCATATGTTTGGATCCCTTTGTCCATTGACTTTTATTAAAAAGTTCCATAACGTAGATTTTCTTTATGGTACCAAATGTCATAGAAGGCTATGCTATTCCGAAAAGTCCAAAAAACATTACTTATTCAAATACATGTCAAACCCCTCTCTTTTGGCATATTTTTCCCAATTAAAGTCTATTGGAATATTCCAGTGTTCTTAGTATAACCAACGTATATATAAATATTGATCGATTGATCGATAGTTCGATCGATAAATAGATGGAGAGATCTCTTAGACGTGACCCAAAAGTGAATTAAATAATGAATTTGTTTTATGAGACGTAGACTGTATGTCTATTGGTAAGTTATTGTTACATCTACCTGTCGTAATATTAGTTAGTCACTTTGATCTTCCTTTTGAGCATCTGACCTTACAAGGTATTAGAGAGCACTTATTTTCTCCAAGGTCAGTAATTTTGGTGTCTCCTATGTTACTAGGCACTGGGTACAAAGTGTTGCTCCTTTTCTATATCCTTTACTCCTTCTGTTTTTGTGTCATACCCATATTCAGTATCTGATGCCTCCTTTTCACCATGCCAATATACATAAATCGAAGCTTATGCTCTATGACGCACATTAGCAGGCTTCGAGCCATCTGCACTTATGAATGCTGTAAGTGAATACAATAAGGTGCATCCTGTAACACCATTCCTGTTATGTCTATGGCCACAGGGTCTAGCCCCTTTACGTACAGGTCATCTGGGATGCTGCACTACTCTCCATACATGCTCCGACCATCCCTATCTAGCCTTAACACTCATGAGTTATCTCCCTATAGCGCACTATATATATATGATTCTGGCATTTTCATGATTTGCTATGACTATGAGGATTATTAGAAAAAAAAGTGTTTTGCTTCATGGCTTACTGTATGACATGCAATGCTCTATCAATGTACATAATGTGTATATAGTCTTTTATTAAACCTGATAAAGGACATTAGCCCGAAACTTTGCTAGTGCTACAATTTGCACAGTGGTGTTATTACCGATATGGATTAAGTACAATAAAATTTATTTAGAATTACCCTGCAAATCCGGAGTTTCAACCAATTTTTTTGCTGGATTGTTTGGGTGGCAAGAGGGTTTACCACGAGGTCCTGGCACCTTTTAAATGCCTATCAAAACATATGAGATTGCTGCCTGAACTACTTGGTCTAATATACTTGAGACTATGACAATAATTGCACATAACTCTATATGTAAACAATCTATAATAATGATGAGGCAAAGCCAATAGCCATGTATAGAGAAATTAGATATTGCGTGTTATACGTTGCTCATACCACTGTTAATCTAATGGTGTAAGTATAATTTAATTATTTACTTTGATCCCAACTCTGTTTTTTCAATATGGTATCATGCCCCTTATCTCATGGGCACTCTAGGCTTCTACTGGGTTAGCCAACCTAATACACATATTCAGTTGGTAATTTAATCTTAATAAAAACAATGAATATCCTCAAAGGGATCTTCACTTTGGACAATCTCATTGTAAGAAAGCTTCCCCAAAAATAAGCTGACATAAATCATGCTGCTGGGACTCTCTGTGGAGAAAGCTAGAAAGTTTCTCAAATATTTAATTCTCCTACAACGCCACCACAGGGAAAATTAGGCATTACATAGTACCCACTCAAATCAATAGGCTGTCTCTGCCATGTTTGGACTTGCCAGGTCCTCCAGAGCAAGAGACACTCTTTGTTGCAAATCTTCCCCCTGGCTAATTAATGGAGGTGCTTTATAAAGGACCCCCAACTTAATTAACTCAGCAGGTCCTAATAAGGTAGTTTTTTTTTTTTTTGCTTTTTTAATTAAACAATACCATTAATCAGATGCAAAACCTGTAATTTTTATACATGTCAGTAATCACTGAGATAAGTGAACAATACATGTTGTCACATGATCATAAATATATATATAGGGAGTCCTATAAATAGAGTAATTATTTATTATCATATGATAGAGTGGTTGGAAGTCATGTGTCCTTTTTTTGTAGCCCCATCTAACCAAACCCACTCCTTGCATTGATAGGCTTTCCTATATATATATATATATATATATATATATATATATATATATATATATATATATATATATATATATATATATATATATATATATTAGACATTACACAAGAATACCTTTTTGACTTGACAAAAATGTCTCCTCTCTTTTATGAGCTGTCATGGAGCTGAAAATATTTGCATCTTATTTCCTTTATGCATCAGCTCTTTCTTGTCTTCCGGGTGGCTGCATCTGAACAGTTATGTTTATAGGTTTATAAGACGATCCTTTATGGTGCCGTAAATGTGACAGCGCTCGGGGTCAGGGGTCATTATAAGAGTGCACATTTAAAAGTCCCTTGGAATCAATGTAATGAGAAACAATTGACTACGCAATACATAAACTCTGTCCCCACTGGAAGACGAAGCCTGGAGCTATAAGATCTGGAGGGATGTCTAATTTATTCAATAAAGTGTTTATTTTAACCTGCTTGTTCTTATAGTGGATATGGGGCATATGTGTCAGACGTCTGTAATGCTTCTTCTGTCTTTTAATGATTCTATATTATAGTTTCTGAATACTGTAGGTTTCATTGGGCGGAAGGATGGCTGGACCAAAGAATATCAAGATACAGACTCTGTTAAATCCATGCATGCACTATTAATGTATTGTATTTTACAGAATATTGTTAAATGGACTGAAAACTTTAAGAGGTTTGTTGGCTACAGATGTAGCAGAATTCATTTTGTCAATTAACTATTCTTTTTGGGCATAGGAATTTATTACCATATAAGATTTTTTTTAAAACAATACAAAGTGGCGATATTTATTTAATAATAACTTTGTTTCTTCTAAATAATGTTAAATAAGTGGCCCATTTTATAGTTGACTGATGTAGGAGAGCTGAATTGGTCATGTTACTGTTTCTTTCAGCATTATTATTACTGAGAAGATAGCTCTGTATATTTTCATACGGTCCTATGAAATATTACAGATAACACATTATTATATCACCATGCTTTTTGCTAAATGACAAACTCAACTCTGCTAGATCTGGTCTATTTCTTTTTTAATTACTTTTTGTTACAAAGATAATATGTATTACATAACATTGAACCAATGAAAAGTCATCAGTCTATTTGTCATGCGTTTTCTTTATATCCATGCCTTTGGGCTTTACAAAAGAATCGTTAAACTAGTAAGTGAACATCCCATAAAGAAAGAAGGGATAGATTGGACTAATCGTTTAACCTTCACAGGCTGTCACCTTTGTGGGTAATTGGTCAACCTTGAAAACATTTGTCAACACAAGAAAAGAGGGAGGAGAAATTTAAGGATTTGCCCATCCCCCATCTGACAGGCATCTTGAAATCAGACATGCTTTTTTATGACGTTCAACAAAATACAATGTCTTTCTAACCCTAAACACCCTAATGACATTGAAAAAAATACTGCATTGCAGCACTTATTCAATACGTCTACACATTCAACTGTCCCATAGACAAATAAGTGTTTGAAAGGTATACGGCTCAGCTAGAGAGCTCGGCTTGGTATCATAATGTCCTCCCCAGGGGGAAATATTTCACATATATATTTCTTATATTTCCCAGGCACATTCATATCACTATAAGCCAAGAGGCTAAATACACAGCGGGATAAGGACACTACTCCCCTCAACAGTCCACACGACAAATCATGGATACCTGGTGGTGGTGTTCAGTGCAGGACATGGAAAGGCTACGGTGCCGATGCTCTGTGCATTTGGCAAACAAAGAGGTAAAGAATAAAAGGGAGGAGGGGGCCATGGAAATCAGTGGCTGAGACACTGATCATTTCAGAACAAAGGGAATGAAAGGAATTGGATTTTAAATTCACAAAAGACGACAGATCCTATCACCGCAAACACAACGTCTGTATCTAGACTTGTAGGCTCGAAAAGAATAGTAAGGATTGACCAAGGCCCTTAAGCTGCTGACCAAGGTGCTGAACTGTTAATATAGTGACAGAAGCCGGAATAATCTGTGAAGAACAATATAAGAACACTGTCTTCTCTCACCATCAGGGCATGAATAGACCATGTTACTGGTTTGTCGTAACTTGCTTAGGTGTCCGTGGAAACTGTGAGTTTATAACAATATATGAACCTTTACAGTATCCAGGGAATTTGGGAGGAATTTTACTTATTCCATGTCCTGGATATCTTTGCATCATAGTATCAAATCTATGATCATAATCATTCTTATATTTGCACAAAACATCATTGTGTATCCCATTATATCTCCATGACTTACAACTGTCCCTACAAATTACAGGGTTATTGCTTCTGTTACACTGTGTATCACCCATAGTAATGATGTCCTGACACCCATTCGTAGAATGCACTAATACTGGTGACTTTTGCTGCTTTGTTTTACACCTACTCTCTGATAGCAAATCCCATGTTCAGACCTCCTATAGAGTATGTGATCGAGTGTCCTTGTAGAGTACATTTATGGCCATACCAACAATGTCGAAACCTAAGCAACCCACTTCCACACCGTTTCCAATTTTATTTTTAAAGCCGTGAAAAATCATGAAAAATTTTCCTATTCTGGGACCGAAGTTTCCATCACTCCTTCTTCCAGCATCCTGCCATAGACAATTCCAGATAGAATTTTGTAAAATTGAGATGTTTCTATTTCCTTCCCCAGGAAGCTCTGGGCAATGAAATTTGCAAACAGGAAGTATTAGTCCAGGCACAGCTTGAATAGTAAGTTAATCAGAGCATCATCAAGTTTTTCGCCTTAGACCAGCGAGGGAAGACAGCGACACACACAGATATCCTTTAATATTGCTAAATACACCTGAAACATAGTAACACAAAATATCAACTGACTACTGACTCGGTCTACAAAATGATCCTACTCTAGTTTTCTATCAAGGCCAAAAGCAATTTCCATAATGCACCAAACACATGTGTGTACCTAGACGCATACACACGAAAACTCAAATGCATAAACCCCACACAATTAATATTAAGATTTACAATAAGGCACAATTGGGTGAGATTCGCGCTGGTAAGAAATACAATGTAAGAATTCCCTTCCGTTACCAGCTGTATCCCCATTATAGACTATAGTCTGTCTTTCTATAACATTATTCATTTAGTCAACAAGATGGAAATTGAGGTGTTGTGTGCGCTGGAGTGAAACACATATTTTGATTATAGGGTTTAAATGTCCCACTGTACTGATGTATGCATTTCCTTACTCAACAAAGGCTTAGACACCGAACAGTCTTATTCCATTATTTTCCTAACTTGCTGAAATTTCAAAAACCACAATCTACAAAAATTCTATCAAAGCATCATTTATTGTGACCTATAAGACACGACAGTATAGAGGTGCTCCGTTCATATTGGAGAATATATAATAACAATACAATATATTCACTATTACAGTACTTTTTGACTGTAGGTTGCACTGCCATGTTCAATTCATCGACCCCAAAACCATTTTTTTTACCTACATTTTTCTGCATTTTATTATGGTTTATACACCTCCTACCGCTACATCATATGGAAGTAATGAAAGTCAAGAAGATAAACCATAGGTACCTGCAATAAGACTAAGGCTACAAGGATCAATGAACATTCTGCTCTCTGCTTAAAATTAACTAGGTGACTATTCATCTCAACCCCCTGCTGGTGCTGTAAAGCCCATTTTGAAATATCTAAAATAACTATTTAACTGTATTAGTATAGAAAATCCACCTTGATTGTATATAGCAGGACAAACCCACGATCAAGAATGTAGAATCAGAATAATGTGTGTGTATATATATATATATATATATATATATATATATATACACACACACGTCGATACACATATATAGATACACTTTTTCTTTTATATATATATATATATATATATATATATATATATATATATATATATATATAGAGAGATATGTTTGCTCTATTGGTGGCCAAGGTTTCACTCATCTTGCTCAGTATGCCTAAAACATAAAAAGATACACCGTTCTACAGAGGGACAGATGCTTAAAAATAGTGTTTAGAAATTCACCGTACATCTGTGCAGAGATGTAATTAGCACCTATATGTACAGAATAATTAAAGTTGTGACTGCTATAGTGCAGTGTAGATAATAGCAGTAACCCCAGTCCTTTTCATTTTCACGCCGCTTGCTATATTCCCAAATGATTGCCACCTGCTCCCCTATCTCCGCTCTTTCCCTAGTCGTTTCCTCGGCAACCTTTCTCTGGCTTCCCCTCGGAGCGATAGCTTTCGCTTAGAATGCTCCATCTAATCTTGTTTGTTTTACACCCATCAAAACAAGCAGACAAAGACAATTCCTTAAGAATGGGGAAAGGCGCTGGGTGGAGATAAGGAATTCTCAAATTGTAGGAAAAGGGAAAGTATGTTTTTTTGGGGGTTTTTTTTTGTCTTAAAGGTCCAAGTCTACAACAGGTTTGAGAGATTATAGGAAACTGTAAGCTACATTGTACCCTGTGTCCCTGCAGCTTTCAATGAAATGCCATGCAGGTCACGACTGCAAGGATTCAAGTGTGGCACTTTACACCCATTGTGAGAAAAGCACACAAAAGGAGCGTCAAGTAGCTACATGCTCAGTGTTTTGGGGAAGGGGAAAAAAAGACAGCTGCACTTATTTAACATATGGACATTCTGCGGCAAATGCTTCTTTTTTTTTTTAAGGGGGGGTCTTTTTTTTTTTTGAAAGCTTTCAGCAGCAGCAGTGTAAAGGGAAAAAAATCCTGACACAGCCAAAGACTCATGTAATTCAAATGAAGATTACACAGCACCAAGTAATTCTATGATAGATGTGCACTGACATTATAGTTGTCAAGGTCCTATCCTAGATTGGATGCTACACAGCAGTCACGCGTTTCGACATGAATTACCCATGTAAAATCAAAAAGCCAGAAGGAAAAACAGCTGTAATTTAAAATAATTGCTGATAATGAGAAAAGCAAAAATAAAAAAGCATAAAAAAATAAAGGAAAAGAATAGCATTGTATATAATGCACTTACCATCTTTAAGCCATTCCACTCCATCTGTGACTATTGAGATGGAGCCTTCAAGCTTGTCACAGTGTCAAAACCAAAAAGAGCGTTATGTAAAAACTGACATTCCTTCTTACAGTACTGCTGGCAAGAGATGCTACGAAGGACACACGCACACACACTCACACACATACATACACAGAGTGCGCGCTCAACCACACGCCAGCCTCCTCCTCTTTTATGAGGTCACGGAAGGGAACTCTGAAATACAATATGCAGCGTTTACCAAGCCCCTATATATTACTCTCATAAAAGATTACCATACTGATGGAACAGACCAACTGAAATTAGCAGCACGGGCGAGATTTCATTTTTTATTTTTTTTTTCCTCCGGAGGTCTTAAGAGTCTTTGTGCAGAAACACAATGGCAGAAAAGAAGCCTCACACACAATATCACGGGTTAAATGGAGACGGATGATCGAAATGCTATGAACAGTATGTTGGGTGCTTTTTTGTCTTACACAAGCGTGCAATATCGGAATGACCTTGAAAATAATATGCATTGTAATGCAACCGATTAGCACGTGACAAATCACTTGAGGAACAAATAAATAAATAAATCAGCCCACCAATACTATCACTAAAACAGCAGCAACAATAAAGCCCAAATAACAAGAGATGCAGACACAACATATCGACACATTGAACGGAAGTCAAAAACATACAAAAAATGCCATACCTACCATCACCATTCTTAATTGTTAAAATTTTCTTGCTGTGTGCTCCGACTTTTCTCCTAGTTATTTTCAGGAATGCTTTATTATATATTTTTGGAGAAAAAAAAAAAAATAGTTTTTGTGTTTTTTTTTTTGTGATGTCTTTTTGTTTGTTTTTTTCCAATCCACGAACTGCCAGGAAAAAAATGTCCAGTAATTGGTAAAAAAAAATAAAAAATAAAATAAAATAAAAATAAAATATCTAAATAAATTGTAAACTATACGCCTTTGTGAAATAAAGGAAAAAATAAATTAAAATATAAATTAAAAATAAGGAAAGAAAAAAAAAGAAAAGAAAAAAACAGACAGAGAGAGAGAGAGAGAGACTGTGTTGATGCCTCTCGGAAGTAGGGTGTAGATATGAAAATTGGATAGAGCCTTGCTAGAAAATTGGCTGGCTGCTTGCATGCATTTATGGGACTATCTGTCAGATAAAGGCTGCATCTGATTGGCTGAGTGAGCTAGGGAAGGCGGGGTTATGCAAGGTGCTATTGAAATTGTCTTCTAACAGCTAGGGAGCTTAACTCTTTGTCTGCTGCGAGAGGCTTTGCTGTGTGTTCTTTTCAGTATGTTGCTACTGGAGCCTGGGGGGTTAATGGCTTGGTGACGGTCACTGAAATGTGCATTGAATTTTATCATTAATGACCAGATGGGCACTTTAGGCTCAACAGTATCAGTTCCCGGGTCATTCTCAGCATGCAAATTGTACTAATCCAAGTTATTGATTTTAATATTACGCTCCAAGTTAAATAAAAGAGACAAACTAAAAATCAGAAGAATGATTGGGGAGATGTTTTTATAGACTTTGCTAAGAAATTTGCAAAAAAAATCTGGTACTGGATTAAAGAAAGTCAAAAGACCAAAAGTAAAAAAGATAAGGATTTCATGAACTAATTATTTGAAGCTGGTGGGAAAAAAAAACATTTTGTAATTTTTATGGAGGAGCAAGCTGGTGCTTAGGGGTGATTGATAGCTTTGCATGTCAAGATGTTCTGCATCAGCCTCCAAGTACATGTCCTTAGAATGCAGCAGCAGTTGCCTTTTTCTTAATATGCATGGACATAAGATGTTCTTCTGACATTCACATCCATCTCCACCAAAGTTTTTCACAATTTTTTCTTATTTTAAATTGTAAATACCTGAAGACCAAAAGGGTTTGAGCTGTCCACAATACTATCACTTTGTATAGATATTAATATCAATTCAATTTTCTTTTTGGGGTATAGTGTAATGAGGAATCCACCAGCACTAGACAATAGCCCACATCTGTTCTTTGTGTAGAACTGAAGGGGTCATTTATCCCGCAGCTGGGAGATAAAATTCTATTCAGCTAATATGACAAGGATGGTGAAAGTGGATGAAACCATTAAATAAGCTGACTCAACATGGTGCAATTTTGCACAGATTCAGACTCAACCATAGTGGCCAATACAAAAAATTATGTGTAGACAACTTTTTGAAACAACCATAATGGAAGTTATTTATGGGAAATCTTTTGACCCGGTTTAAAATAATTTCTACAGAAGGTCATTCGGGTCTCTACAGACGGCGACCTTTTGCTATGAGTACTGAATGTATATATACGCCATACAAACAAAACAAAAAAGTTGTAATGATACAATTCTCATCTTTCCCTTCCCCTCATGAGTTCAGCTGATAATAGATTAATAATATAGTGCAGCTTTTAGTAATATTTTTTCATTTGACGGTTCCCGCTTGTTGTATCACCATTTTAATGTCTTATGTCATAACACTGCGGATCTGCGAATCCGACATAAAATGTCATTTGATGATTGCTGATGGGCTTTTGTTACCTTTTTTGTATTTCTTTGTTTATTCTTTAATAAAAAACATCATTGATAAAGAAACAACTGCAACATGTACGGCCTGCTCCAGAATAGATACGCTCCATCTACATGTATGTTAAGATTAAAGGTCAGCACATGCAAACCAGGCATTACACCTCTAACATTCATACAGTAGATAACCCATATACTAAGGTGATTGTCCTGAACTGTCCAAAACCCATTAAGGTTGTATGGATCCAGAGGAGTCCATCCATGATTATGATGATGAGAGTAAGATTGAAAATACAGTAAGTGTGGGTGGTATCTCAGGCACTGTATGAAGATACACCATAAAATACCATTTATATTCCCAATATAATTACATCCTATAGCTTAGTGGAAAGAATAGCTTATTATATCAATAAAACTGTGCCGCCCTAGGCACGTGCCTAGTTTGGCTTTATCATAAAGACATCCAGAGCTCTTTTACAACCACTGATGTTCACAGTAGGAGTGTCCTATTGCAAAAACATGGATGTTCAATCATGGTGGATCAATCCAATAAGCAGATTTTGCTTAAGGTAAGCTACCAATAAATTGTAACTTTTCCCATTTTTTGACAGTGATGTACAAAGTAGAGTGGTAACATTGATCTTGAGATGTGTTGGTAGCCATGTTCCCCCAAAGTTATATACCGTATCCAGTGAGATGACATTATAATCTCATTATTAAGACATGATTTATGCAGAGGGGTTAAAAGAACTGTGACCCAGAGCGGGGGATGGCTCTGTATCAGAAACCTCCACTTTGAGTCCATTAGTTGCATCATATTTACAGGAAGTATCGTGGGACAATTCTTGCATATTACTGATCTGAAGATCAATAACAAATTGCTTTGGAAGGGAGAAAGTTATTATAATATTCTGCAATTGCTTCCACATTTTGGTTTCCAGATACATTTGTATTTTTTCCCTGGAGGCACCAAGATATAAGACGTTCCATAATGTGCAGGAAGCATTTTAAGGGATTTTTGTCCTCATTGATTAATGTAAATACAGAGAAAAGTCATTACTGGGCAGAAATGCTGAGAGCGCAAAATGTTTCCACTGAATTAGTGAGTCAGATGTGATTGAAGGATACATTTAGTGCAATGAAATGACTAGAGGATACAGTAATGACTTATATTCCGGCACTGGATGGTGGGACTGGGGATACATGTATATTACTCAGCTGTCATGGACTCTCTTCGGGCAATAGATGATATTTTTCTAAAGTTTCTCCAAATCTGGTAAATAGCAGATACACATCAGCATTGACTTTATGACAATTGTTGGGACCTGAAGGCTTGAGCAACAGAACAACCGCTACTTTTTTATTTTTTTTAACCTTGCATGGTATTGATAGACATTTCATCATTAAAATACTCTATCCAGGCGTCATTTAGTTCATCTCTTTGTGCATAAATAAGTTTCTAAAGTTAAAAACAAAATCCACAGGCCAAGCAAACAATAAACCCTCTACCATTCACTATACTACACTATATTTGAGACATAGACACCACAAGAAATAATCCAGGCCACATAAATTCTCTCATCAATGGATGAACAAGCTGTATATGTACAATATATAGGGACGAACATTCGAATTTACATTAAAATCCAACAACCAATTGGACGCTTGCTATTATGGTCTACACTGCAGCAGAATAATAAAAGCTAAATGCTGATTGGTTACAGTATATTTTGCAGCTACTCATAATAATTGCAAATGACGCCACTGTCGAAGGTGGCTCAGCGCACAATTGCACGCAGACATGATGGGAACGTGAAATAGAGCCATTGAAGCATACCCATTTTTTATGATACTCATGCGGTCTTCTACTATTAACAGCAGGCACTGACTGAGGGCTATAGAAAATTCATAGGTGTTTACAATCAAGTCCAAGTACAATATCGAATTCTCAGCAGGTATTTACTTTGTTCTGGTAGATAAGATTTAACAGTGCTGGGAATTTAAAGTCCAGTAGGAAACAATGTAAATGTATTTTAATCACCGTCACTAGTCAAGCAATAAAGTTGGCATCTACTATAAGTAGAGTTTGCCATATATTGCAGTAAATGCCCCATCTGAGCATAGAAAACGATATACGTATGATAATTTATATATGTACTACAGATAGATTTTTATTATCATGGGCCATACTATTGCTTTATGGAACCCTTGAGTGACAAAATAGCTTAAGACATGAATTAAAGTCCCTTTATTTTATCTTAGGGGGCGCTATCTGTCCGGTCTTAAAGTTCTCAGTTAACTCTAAAGGTCTAGGCAGCTAAATAGACATCACCTACTAAAACTAGCAAGATGTATGCCCTTGGTCATAGTAAAAAGAAATGAACGGCCCATTATATTATGGTTCAAAAGTGCAAAACACATAGCAATACAAAGTGTATACAGATAGACACACCATGGAATGAGCATATGAAATGCATCATCAAAAGAACATCACAAGAGCATTATATGAAGATTTTGTATATATTCAGCTTGCAAGTATGTATTAATGTGACGAAATGCAATACACTTCATCTGACCTTTGGGTATTTTCACTTTGCTTACTGAATTCAAGGACAACATTGGCCAACACTTATCCATCATCATCAAGATATGACCTGATGCTAACAGTCCATTTATCAGAATTAGACAATATTTAATATTCCAATTGGCCAGGGAACATTGGGTCACAAGCCAAAGTTACATTTACAACTTTCCCCATGATGCATAGTGAATGATATTTAACATAGCATGAAAAGGTACTCAGATCTAGAAGGTCATTGTAAGTGGCATTTAGTGTAGCAAAACAAGATTAAAACCCCCTCACCCATGCTATGTACACCTCACCCGGTTTGTTTGGCTGAGGTATCATTCCGGTAAGTCATTGATGTTCTGTAATGGACAGATTCTAATATTATTTCTATATCCAAAAACTTGCAAGCCTCTATATACAAAAATTCTGCTTCTATATTGAGGATACCCCTGTTCGTATAAACTTGGTAACACACACACACACATACATATACATATATATATATAAAAGAAATAAAAAGCTGTTAGGATTCTACACCTGCCAAGATCAGCTATGCTCAGGAAAACACTGCAAGGCACAAACAGAAGGATGAAAAAAAAAAATATATAGACAAGGAGCTCGTTCACAGACGATTCCTCCGAAATCAAATCAAAAGGTGATTAGATTGCCTTACCCTAAATGAGCAGCCTTGTAAGTCATTAGCGGCAGCAGATGCATGTAAAAGGGACGGATTCATAGTGTATCTCTCAGCCTGTCTCCAGCAAACATCCTTTCCAAACGGTATGGACATCTTAACATCACAAGAAATCTGCAGCGTCTCTTATAGTCCAGATGGGCTACACCACAAGCCAATTCAGCATTAATAAACACCTACTCTGGGCAGCTTGCAAGTCATACTTCGTACTACCATAGGCAACAGCAGGCGACTGACGCACTCATTAACCTCTATGCTGTCAAAAGGACTAGGAACGCAATACACTGGAAGCCCCCTTGGCTGCAAAGAGGTTTCAAAATCACAGGAGGGAAGAGGAAAAAAAATCTTGATTTTTCGCAAAAACCACAAAACCACAAACCCTCTTTTTTTTAAATGTCAAAATCAGGTTAATTTGTCTTCATTTAGGAAAAAAATTGGGAATAATTCTTCATTACAGCAGTTTAAGTCAGCACGAAAAATGTTAGACTCGCATAAGAAAGTGTCAAATTGTTACCTCATTATTTAATAAAGCAGCATTAAGGGTCCTGGTGATGTCAAACATCTTGCTAGAGAGTAAGAAAAAGGAGCCTTTGCTATGCTCCGTCTCCAAAGGGTCTGTCCGAATTGTTCTTTCCAAGAGAGTCAATAGGAAGAGTCCCTAGAGTTCGCACATCAGAGCTTCTATTCAGCTTGCTGGATATTTTCCCCCTGATCAAGCACACAGAGTACAGATGGATAAAGCCGCATGGACTGCTCTCTTGCAAGGTTACACTGCTACAAACATGGCTGGTGTTAAAAGTATTCTTTCAAAGTAACAATTCAAAGCATATCCACTAGGTGGTCTGCGAGCAAACATGCAAATAACCTTGGGTAGAGAAAGGGACCTGGAGCTTCTTGGTTGGATGTGCTAAAACAGGTATATTAAAAGCGTGCACCCATGCCTGATGTCCCTCCAATCACCCCGTGTATACTAAATTATTTGTCACTGCCCACTGAAATCCCCCTTCTCTTACCGAAGAAGAAACTCCTTGCAATCTCAGTAGATTCTGGAGATTAATTCCATTGAGTGAATAAATGCATGCCTTGAAATTGTTGCATTGTAACTGCAAGCCGCTGAGCTTCACAATTAATCTGATTGCGCAAAATAGAACATAAATGATAGAGATACAAATTGAATAGAATGTTCTTCAGTCCTGCTTCGTAATATAACATGCTGAATACGTTACTGGCGTGAAAAAAAACCCCAAAAAAACCTGTCTCGGTATGTTTGGTGCAGTCATATTCCATCCATGCAGGTATTAGATAAGTGTTTGTGTAATAGAAAAACATGGAATGACGGCGGCAATGCTAACTACAGCCGTTCTATCAGATACTGAGCTGGTATTGTGAAGGGCATAGTAGAGCAGGAATTTCATTCTTCACTTTTAATGGGAAATAGAGTCTATAAAGCTGAGGAAAAAGGCAAATATAGGAAATAGGTTGATGCCTATATAAACCCTTTAGTGTCCATGTCTCATCCAACATGATTCATTTATCCTGTAAACAAAAAGGTCTTGCTACATGGTGTCAGGGGCGTACATATACAGGAAGACCACGCGACTACTATGGGGCATTTGGCGAGAGGAGGCCCAGTCCTGCTTGGTCCCATCTCCTTTGCCTGGCAGGATTCTTCTCTTAGGTGGAACGATAGTATTAGCAAACAGATGATAGTAGGGACCAGAGGACCATCTGATGTGTAAGGGGTGTCCCGACTTTTGCCCGATAGCAAATGTAGGCGGAAAGAAAGATTGGGCATGTTGGTTTTCAACATGGCCGATCCTTTGTTTCCGTAGCAAATATGGCGCTGCCAGAGGTGTCTAATAGCGGCTTTTTCCTCATCTTCTAATTAAATACACATGCACACTCAGCAAACCCATCGTGCATGTGAATATCGGTGTCGGGAGGAATAGCTTTGTACTCGTTCGGCCAACATCCATCTTAAGTGTATGGGCAGCTTAAAGGGGTTGTCGGGGCACAGAACGTTTTTTCATACTGATGAGTGGGTATATGATCAGTGGGGGCCTGACACCCGGACCCCACACAAATCAGCTGCTCTGGCTGTCCCCAGCCACCGCATGTCCGTGCCGGAAACAGATGGCTCTGGTCACATTATAGTGGCCGTGCTGTCCTGTGGATAGGTCATCAGTATAGAAAAAACTGTCCCGTACCCGGACAACCCCTTTAAGGTTTATGAAGGGTACCCTCTCTTCTATGTATACTATTGCATGCTGCAATTCATTATAGAGCTATAATAGGGTTTAAATAACGGGCATAATTACTTAACTACACTAAACACTCAAAGTATGAAATCACAACAACTTCTCAGCATTGGGACATTATCACTTGTGTGGTCCCACAGAATAACAAGCTATTGTTCTAGGTATATAAAAGTGTGAAATGGTCAGATCTTTGCTTCTAGGGGAGCCTGACCTCAAGTACAGTGCCAAATTCTAAAGCTAAACAGCAGTCAACTCCACAGTCATCCTTCCATCTGAACATTGTTCCCAACACATGTAGACCTCCTGGGATAAACATACCCATAGGTGCCAGGTCAACAAAACCTTATATATATATGACGGAAAGCTCAGACAGAATCCATGAACGGAGTCCCAACGCAGATGTGAACGAGGCCTTACATACACGAGTGGTCATATCCAGTTCTTGGACCAGATTTACTGACAAAGCCTGTAGGTATTTTTTACCCAGTGCGAAGACTCCACCTGGATATCTCATTACATTTTCGTCATTATGATCTGTGAAATATCACTTCTCAGCATTTAACTTCTAGAATAGATCTAAAATGCAAAATTATATTTTTGGTTTCCTCGCGTTTAGAGTTTCACAAAATCTATCAGGTCCCCTGAGCTCTACAATGGTCGACTAATGCTCATATCTCATTGACACTAAAAGGGGTTTCAACAACAAATCTGCATGACCAGCAGTAATATGAGAGCTGGAACTTCTGAGGATATCAAGTCTGCAAGAAAACCTCTAGAAGGATAGGATGTCAGGACACCATTAAATGAAATCTCTTTATTCTACTGCCCGAACTCCATTCAAAACTATATGTCCAAGGGAATATATACACTATATGAACAAAAGTATTAGGACACATACACATTATACCTACAGGAGCTTTTATGATATCCCAATCGAAACCCATAAGTATTAATATGGAGTTGGTCACCCCCTTTGCAGCTAAAACAGCTTCCACTCTTCTGGGTAGACCTTCTACAAGATATTGGAGTGCCTGTGGGAATTTTACCCATTTCCCCAGAAGACAATTTGTGAGGTCAGACACAGATGTTGGAGGAGAGAGTCTGGCTCGCAATCTCCGTTCTAGTTCATCCCAAAGGTGTTGTATGGGGTTGAGGTCAGGGCTATGTGCGACCAGTCAAGTTCTTCCACACCAAACTCCCCCAACCATGTCTTTATGGACCTTGTGCACTGGGGCACAGTTATGCTGGAACAGAAAAGGGCCGAACCCCAAACTGTTCCCACAAAGTTGGAAGCTACAATTGGAAACATTAAGATCTCCCTTCAGTAAAACTGAGGGGCCTAGACCGACCCCTGAAAAACCACCCAATAGCATTTTCCCTCCTCCAAACTTTACAGTTGGCATAATGCAGTCAGGCAAGTAACATTCTCCTGGCATTAACCAAACCCAGACTCGTCCATCAAACTGCCAGATAGAGAAGCGTCACTCCACAGATCACGTTTCCACTTCTCCAGAGTCCAGTGGCGGGGTGCTTTACACCACTCCATCCGACGCTTGGCATTGCGCTTGGTGATGTAAGGCTTGCATGCAGCTACTCGGCTCCCATGCCATTAAGTTCCGGGCGCAGGGTTTTTGCACGGATGTTAATACCAGAGGAAGTTTGGAGCTCTGCAGTTATTGGGTTAGCAGAGCATTGGCGACTTTTATGTATTCAGCACTCGGCGACCCCGCTCTGTAACTTTATGTGGGTTGACACTTTGCGGCTGAGTTGCTGTGGTTCCCAATTACTTCCACTCTAACAACACCACTCGCAGTTGAGCAAGGGCTATCTAGGAGGAAAGAAAATTCACAAACTGACTTATTGCAACAGTGGCGTCCTATTACAGGACCACGCTGGAATTCAGTGAGCTCTTTACAATGACCCATTCTATCACAAGTGTTTGTAAAGGCGACTGCATGACGAGTTGCTGGAACACCTAAATGTTATGATTAAAAGGTGCGTCCCAATACATTTGTTCATATGTATACCAAAGACACTGACCATGTGGCTGCTTTGAGGCCCTCGGAGAGAGGTAGCCCAGTCCTAGTTAGAGTCGTAAGCCATGCTACAGTATTAGTTTGGATGTGTTACATTAACAGAACAGATACTGAAGTGTCCAGAGAGTAAAATAAGGAAAGAACAGCCGAGCCTTTAACACTGTTACATAATGCACATTTTTTTTCACATAGGTAGTGTGAATTTGTATGTTTCTTAGCACAACACAAAGATCTCTTTCCACTGTAAAGTAAGTACATCTTCTTAGAGATGTGACAATGCCTGACAAAGGGCTTATCACACTGCTAAGTGCATCTCAAGGACTATGTGTTGTGTCTGATAATGTTCTAAACTTACTTAATAGCTTTATTACCAGTACAAAGCTTTACATAAGTTTAACCCTGGCAAAGTGCTCACAAAGTGGTCTTTTCCAGCTTACTGTATGTTATATTCACTTTAGACTTTCTTTGGGTGTTCTTACTAAAAAACCATATAGCTCGGTAGAGAAACTTGCTGCATCATTATATATAAAAATCCAAAGAGCTCAGAGGTCAATTGCAAAAAAAATGTATTGCCGTAATCGATGATTCATGTACTCATTATAATGAACAGAAGAATGCAATAAGTTTTTCAACCTTTGGACGTTTCGGTTCTCCAGGAACTTGGTCCTCCATAGCTCACAGTTGACTCTAAGAAAAGAAACGCTGTCCGAAGCCTAGGCAGTGAGTGGTTGGAGCCGCTTACTCAGGTCTGACCGGAATTTACATGGCTTCCTATTCATAACGGAAGTCAAGATGTGCTGCCGGATCCATTGTACGATTGAAACCAACAGATACCTACAAACATCATTGACTTACAATGGGGTATGTTGAGTTCCATTGTTTTGACGGGAAGAATAGCAATGTATGCAGCACTATTCCACTCCTCAAAATTAACAGGATTTGCGATAAAGACCCCAAGCAGAGCCATCGATGCAATTAAGTATGTCCAAACATATAACTCTGTGTCATTGGCCATGATCAGGACAGGATTGCAGCCGATAGATATAAACAAGAATACTTTGATTCAATAACGGCAAACACAGAACTGGAAGTGGTGAGGAGTTTAAAATAAGTATTTAGAAAGTGTTTCACTTTTCAGTACGTTTTTTAATCGCCAATAACCTATATTTCCAAAAAATAACTAATCCTCCTCATGTATTTTTAGATTAACTATAGGGGTAATTTGTAAAACAATGAAGTGGCCAATATTATGGAGTCAAATAAGTGCAAATATGGTTTATATGCAATATTTCTCTTATATGTCGTTGCTCCCCTCCTTTTTAAAATTTGTCAGATACTGTAGTTCTTTGTGGATGTGATTGGGATGTGTATTGTAAGATTCAATATTTCATTTATTTTGTGACATTTTAGTAACTTTTAACAAATAATAATACTATACTCCTCAACTCAACATTGAAATTGCAACATCAAGAAGGACAAGCCGTAAGGTTATGCAAATCGAGGAAGTCGCAGGTGTCGCTAAGATCTGCAAATGATCAAATTTTCAAGCACTGACCTCCAATCTGTGGCATGTGGGAGGCTTAAAAGTCAGATTAAAAGCAAAGTTTTTTAGTCACATGAAACCTAAAAGATCAAGTGGTGTGGGATGATTGTGCGATTCCTCCTGTTCGTTGACGTACCAGTTATCACCACTTGTTGCAAACAGAGAGGAACAGAAATCCTTGAACTGAGAGACCCTAGTTTATCACTCCAGCAGATCGCTACTGGTCTAGGCCGAGATGTCAGCACTGTTCTACGTTGCGTGTCCTGGAGTTTGGGAGAACAACAACGAACGGGAATGACAGTAAGAGGTGCGCGGAGGAGAACATCTGCACGGACAGACCGTGTAATTGGAAGGATGGCGCATAGTGATCCATTCTGTACTGGAAGTGAAATTAAACGTCACATCCCAAGCCTAGGGCGGCAAACAGTATTGAAACAAACCATCAGAAGGCATTTGCACGACATCGAGCTACGAGCCAGCCAGAGGTGTTCACACGCCTCTGTTCTCAAAGGCTATCATGGTGCCAGCAAGACGGCATTGGAGGCTGGAAAGGAGGTCTATCCTCTTCAGCAATGAGTCCCGATTTTGTCTCGGACGCAATGATAGCCAGAGACTGGTCTGGAGACCACATGGTCAACGCCATGAAGAGGCCTTCACAAGGGAACGTCACACCGGTCCTACTCCAGGGATTTACGGCGGACGGATTCCTCTAGTCCTTATTTCAGGTACACTAACAGCTCCATGTTACATTGATTTGGTCGTGAAACCAGTGGTACAGTCATTTCTCCAAATTGTCCCAGAAGCCGTTTTTTAGTTGCAAAGGAAGCTGCTAGAAGACAATCTTGATGATTTGTGTGCCCAAACGCATCCAACGTGGCATTAATAACCTCATTAATAGTATGCCAAGGCATGTAAGTGTGTGTATTTCTGCGTGTAACGCTTATATTTGATACTGAATAAATCAAGATATTTGGAATATTTTTTTGTCACGGCTGTAGGGTATGTGGACCCACTAGGCCGCTCTGCCGTAGTGGCATAGCAGCTGGCCAAATGATAACAATAACATTCTCTAGGACAAGAGTACCTGCATAGATGATTTGGCAGACACTCAGCGTAGCAGACACGAGGAGTAGCAGACACGTAGCACTGATGACACTTGGCACAGATGATGCTTGGCACAGATGACACTTGGCTTTGCGCTGGAACAAACACAATTACTGGATACGGGATACAGGGTACAGGAACACAGGATACAACTTAGGGAGCATTAGCAGTAACAAACATGGGCAGACACAACAACGCTCAGGCAAGGAGAGGAAGAGCAGAACCCTTTTTAAAGTCCAGGGTGTATAGGGATTGGTTGGGAAACTTTGCGCCTTACAGGACTCAGAGGGGAGCTGAAGCTGCTTATGCCAACATCTCTGGGGAGGGAGACGCCGTTATGAAGAGAATGTCCTGCGGTCGCGGCTGCTGATAATTAGGACGTGCTGTCGGTCAGTGACCGCGGACCCAACATTTTCTTTCCATTTTTTAATCATTTGCATATCATTTTCATGTCTATGGGTCCTGTGATTTCCATAATTCCAAAACTTTTTCTTCTTGGTGTTGCAATTTCAATGTTGAGAAGTGTATATGACATTTTGACATTTTCCTGACATACATATCTAACGTACAATTAGGCTATATGTACTATATGTATGACTAAAGAGTGTCCTTTTGGGATACGTTTGACTGGTATATATCATATACACTTGTCTCAAATGTATTTAATTCAATACAACAGAATCGGGAAAAAAGCATACTGCAGTTTATGATTTTTGTTTTTTTTTCCATAGGATTTAGTGGCACACGTATGCAACTATATAAGCGTATGTGTTTGGCATACCTTTGGTGAAACTCTTCAAACATAAAGCCTGAACCTATTTTAAACCCTGCCATAGCTTTGCATGTTACTGTTCTTCGTTACAATGTTTTCTATCCTAAACCTCAATTAATTACTTCACCAAATTCATGTATGGCCCATAAGGCAATATGACACATGCCTCATAAATCCTGCGCCATTTTCTCAAAGAGCAGACTGCCGTCAATACAACAATTTTTTCTAAAAGTGGACCTATGTCTTGGAGCGGGCGATTTAAAGAAGACATTTACGAACAATGAAAGAAATCTTAATGCTGTAAGAGGGATAAGATGAGAGGTTACAACACACGATCGCGATATTGATGTTGCATCTAATATCTTAAGTTGTCACATGATTACTCATGTTGACAGCTTCATTATTGCATCCAGGGAAAAGGGGGTTAATTCATCAGCATGATAAAAGGCACATGCATAAAAAAAAAGCCACAAAAAATGGATGTCGTCCACCCCAAGGATGCTTTATCTGATCAATAATAACCATTCCCCATTGACATTACACCATCTGCCTTGCTCTAGTGCTAAGTGCAACTCAACTGTTATAGGGAGATTTATCTCAGCCCCTTAAAGTCATAGCACCACTTAGCAAATTGTACGTATAAGATGCAGCAGACTGAAAGGATATATCCCGTGACATCAGGGTCATGGACTTATAGTACTGTTAAAATAGTGGCACCCTATCCTTTGTGATTGTCTTTCAAGTTTAATGGAAACATTCACTTGACTGGTGATGGCCTTTAGGCTGCTGGTTCATGGAACAGTTTCATCTGGTCTAATAATCTGAAAGAAGTTGTTGAGATTTACATAGGACTCAAATTGTTAGATTACGTGCCACCATGTCCTATCCTAATTTTTAGAATATTTATGCATATCGAAGGGAGAGAGAGTGATCAGAAAATGACTTCTCTCATACTCCCTAGTCTTGGTGTCAATACGAGCTCCTGCTGCTGGTACAACATGCTAGTAAGACCTCATCCACACCACCACGCCATACAAAGGTATATGGAGCATTAATACAGGACTCATAGTAGTTTATGCGGCTTTACGGTAATTCTGTATACCTCTGACTTCATAGGAAAGCATACAGAGGTATTTTTCTGACAAAGAAATCATGGCATGGGTATTCTCTCCCAGAACCATGGCTTTTGGTTAGAATATCTCGGTAATAGCATGTTATATGAAGGTACTATACAACAACACACAGAGTGCCTACGGCTCCATAGTACAGACCAGTAGCCTGGTGCATGAGTAGGCTGTAGGCTGGGTACTAAGCCTACAGTGTTTGGTGCACAGTTTGACCCACAGTTTTCTGCTTTCGACTCGCTTAGGCTGCGTTCACATCTGCGTCAGGGTTCCGTTCTGACGTTCCTTCGGAGCTTCCCGTCAGGACGGAACCCATAGGTTTCCGTTTGCATCACCAGTGATTTCAATGGTGACGGATCCGGTGCAAATGGTTTCCGTTTGACTCAGATGTGCAAGGGATCCGTCGTTTCGACTACTGTATTCATTCCATCAAAACGACAGAACCTTTGTACAACTGAGACAAACGGAAACAATTTGCACCGGATCCGTCACCATTGAATCGTATGGTTTCCGTTTGTTTCAGTCAGGGTTCCGTTCTGACGTGAAGCTACGACGGATCCCTGATGCAGATGTGAATGAAGCCTTATTGAAGACCAAAAGAAAATAGCAAGAAAATAAAAAGAAATAAACAATAAATAAAGATTTTGAAAATAATATATATATGAGATTTTACTGTATATTTAAAAATAAATTTTTACTCTTTCATTCTATATTATGGGAAAGTGTCGCTTAAATATGGAGGCTAACCAATAATAATTATGTAAAATCTTCTTAAGAGACTCTTGATGGTTTTCATTTCGAAAAGATCAAGCACATATTTAGAATTTATGCTCCCACAATTTTTTTTTTGGCCGCACGTATAAAGACAGGTAATATTTCTCGGCGATCACAGGTGCATCTACTTTGTAGACTCTGTACATTTAATGTACCTGCTTACAGTCCTGGAACTGAATGTTTATGCAAAAATTGAACGGGGGACCCCTTTCTATGACAGCCATATGCCCTAATGGAGCATTCGGACAGGGGTTATCCGGAAGGGACAACCGCTTTATAAGTTGAGGTCTTGCCACAGAAATTCCACCATCATCTAACCACAGGAATGGTGTTGCAATGTCTTTGGATGTTTTCCAGGTCCAATGTGCAAACACCGTAGCTTTTTCACAATGTCTGCCCTCATTTTCCTGATCCTTCCAATAAGATCATCGCTGGTTTTACCAGACTGTAATAAAGCCACATTGTAGCATCTGTATTATGGCCACAACACCTGGAGCCCCTGCGGCACTACTGAACCGATCTTAGATCACCTCCATTATTTCTATATATCATATCCATTATCCTATTGACTTGTTACTATGACAGAGGAGAATGGATGAGATGACAGATGTTGCTAGCGCCAGCCAGGAAAACTTTGCATGCAACATTTTCTTTACTGTCGCAATGATTCACAACTGATTCAATGTTTTTGGAAAATGAATCTCACTGAATTATTCAATTTCCAACATAATTGAAAAAAACAAAAAAACAAACAAAACAGAAATGGGACAGACCTATGTCATCACAGCTTTTAGAAAGGATCCTCCCAACTTCTCCCACCCTTACATTCTTTTAACATATGCCATCGTTTTCGCTTTCATTTCCCTTTGTCTGTCCAGTAAACTGGATGCATTTCCACAGTGAAGAAGCACAATTGGTCTCTCTCGCTATAAGGCCTCATTTACACGAGCGTAATATACGCGCGTGCGACGCGCGTGCTTTTTACGCGTGTCGTACGCACCTATATTACTCTATGGGGCAGTGCAGACGATGCGTGAATTTTGCGCAGCGCGAGTGCGTTGCGTAAAACTCACGACATGTTCTATAATCGTGCGTTTTTCGCGCATCACGCACCCATTGAAGTCAATGGGTGCGTGAAAACCACGAAGGTCGCACGGAAGCACTTCCGTGCGAACTGCGTGATTCGCGCAAGAGCTGTCAAACTGAATGTAAACAGAAAAGCACCACGTGCTTTTCTGTTTACAAACATCCGAACGGAGTGTCTTAGACATGAGCGAACCGAACTTTACCGGGTTCGGCCGAACTAGTTTTGACCGAACCCGGCAGGAGACAGTCACTGTGCAGGGTGCTGAAAGAGTTAAACTGGTTCAGCACCCTGGACAGTGACTTCCGATTCCAATATACGTGAACGTGTAAAAAAAAAAAAGTTCTGACTTACCGATAACTCCCGGCTTCTTCCTCCAGTCTGACCTCCCGGGATGACAATTCAGTCCAAGTGACAGCTGCAGCCAATCACAAGCCAAGCACAGGCTGCAGCGGTCACATGGACTGCTGCGTCATCCAGGGAGGTGGGGCCAGATGTCAAGAGAGGCGCGTCACCAAGGACGCGTCACCAAGGACGCGTCACCAAGGCAACGGCCGGGAAGTTCTCGGTAAGTACGAACTTCTTTTTTTTTAAACAGGTTACTCGATATGGTGATCGGAATTCACTGTCGAGGGTGCTGAAAGAGTTACTGCCGATCAGTTAACTCTTTCAGCACCATGGACAGTGACTGACGTCGACTAGCCTCATCTCTATGATGGCGGCTGCGCGAAAATCACGCAGCTGCGCATCATACACGGATGACACACGGAGCTGTCAAGTGCCTTTTGCGCACGCAAAATGCTGCGTTTTTTGCGCACGCAAAACGCACACGCTCGTGTAAATGAGGCCTAAAACTGTAAATTAGGCTTTTTGTCATTCATTTTATTGCCATCTGTGACCCTTAACTTGCGGCATGTTCCTCGTAGATTATTCATGCCTTCTTCTAGAAAAACAGTGTCAGTACTTCCTAATAAACACTTCTTTGGACAAGCCTTTAAGGAAACATTCGAGCTGGATTTGATCTTCACAATTGGTACCAAAAAATAGTCCAGATTGTGCGTTGTGTAATTACAGATGTAGCTGAGCTGAGTTTGGCAAAGAAAAAGTTTTTACACAGGGCTGCATGTACTTACAGGGGTTGTCTGGCTTAGAGACTCCCTATAGGGCATATTGATGTAGTAGAGGGGGACTCTTCCTTTATTGCAGAGCTGCTGCAAAGAGGATCTCTCGTCATCTGTACATTATATGGAGACCCATAGACTGCAATGGTGGTGTATAATCCTTCATTTCTCCTTCAGCTTCAGTGCAGGTAAAATAAGGATTTGCTTGCTGTTTCCTGCTCCCTTACTGATAGTTGTGGGCGTCCTGGCAGCCGCTACCTCTATGATGAGTTCATGGTTGAGGGTCATTCTATCTGGGGACGGATTGTCCGGTTTGGTTTTGTTAAATCTTAGGAGGCAGAAGCAATTTAGTCCCAAAGAGTAAAATAATAACGTTAGTCCTGCTACATCTGTACCTGGATTGAAGTTTCTGAATTTGTCATGAGGGTTGGAACAAGGGACAATTAGTTACTTTTTTTGTTATACAGATGTAGTCATCTTTATCTTGGCTCTGATAACTTGCTGCAGCGTGATATCACACAACAACTGAAAAGCCATTGAAAAAGCTAAGTTAGTTTCTTGACACTGTGTATTTAATGAGTTAAAAGTCAAGATAAAGATGGCTACATCTGTATGCTGATAATGAAAGGTTTTTCGTGTTCAGTAGCATTGGAAAGACAAAGAGTCAAATTTATGATCAGTTACCACCAAGAGCGTAACTATCTCCAGCAACCCGGAAAAAAGTGAATGGAGCGGTGGCCGAGCATGAGCAGTATCGCTCCATTCACACAGGGCACTTGAGGACCTCCATTCTCGGGATAAGTGGGGGTCCCGATGGTCCGACACTCACCGATCAGACGTTTATATGTCATGATACATGATGATTATTGGAAAACCCCTTTAAGTCTTTTCCGATCACTGACATTTTTTGCTCTCTACATTTCTCTACATTTCATCACCCACTGTCTCTTCTGCACATTCAATTTCTCTCTTCTCTACAGTGATCAGTAAGTTGGGCCACTTCAGTTGCTGGGCCACGTAGCAGCTGCTATGCTTCCTACCCTGGTAGTTATGCCCATGGCCATCAGGGAAGCTGAATCTCGACTGGTGGACACTGGGATGGCAGCCAGGAGCAATATGTGGTCTTCTTCAGCTTTGGCGAAGGGAGGCCGTCCCGACCCTTGTAGGGCCCTCTGGCTCAGAGGGTTAGGTAAGGTTTGTGGGGGCCCTTCTCCTTTTAGAAATGGTTTGCGACAGACTACCTCCTTGTGCACTTTTTCGTGTGGCACTCTGCTCTTTTTTTGCACTTGAGTGAGAGAGAGCACGTAGTTGGGAATTAAAACAAAAAAAAATGCTATTCAGTCTGCAGGCAGATGGACTGTGGTTTTATGTGATATATTTCTTTAAAGAAGTGTCCTAAATAAAAATCTTCCATCCAACAGAAATGCAAAGCGAAATTAAGGTTTGACATTGTTCTTTGATTTCCCAACATTTATAAAACATTCATTTCCATTCCTGGTCTTAGGAGAGTAAATTCACATTTGCATTATACATCTCCCTTTGGAATTTACATGTCACTTCAAAGCTCTGCCCTGAAATAGATCATACATACAGTAAATGACAGGGATGCTCCAGTAGTGAGAAGACACGAGAAATACTGTAACACAACATGAAACGCTTCGATTTATGAATTATTAACCTTTTACCCTTTGCCCCAATTAATATTCTGGTGCTGACCTATTGTTTCGTATAGTAACTTCTACATTGCTACTCTGGCAAGGAATACATGATAAATAGTTAACCCTGTGCACGCAGATACTAATGGCCTCTCACTGTTGTAACCAGCAAGTCAATAGTCCTTCTTGAACAAATTACGATAAATAGCGGCACTCTTCCTGTCTCATTGGAAATACACATGGGACAAGTTTTTTTTTCTTATTCAGAATGAATTTCAGCTGTATGAGGAAACAAAGAAAGTAATGTGTCATTCCTAATTTTCTCTGTCCAAGCCCTGTGATTGTCTAAGGAAGGAAGTCTGAAGATTGGTAATGTGATGGGGGTATGGGCAGGACATGGCATTCTATGAAGACAATGGACTTTAGTTGCAGAAGAGATTACTTTTTTTATATATCTTTAGGGCTCATGCCCATGGCCAAATTACAGATCCGTGTTGTATGAGTCCGTTATACTGCTATGGGCCTATACTGGCCCACCATGTTGTCTAATTTTATATCCGGGCTCATGTCGTTTTTTTTTTCCATATGAATCTGTGAGAAAATAGTGTCATGCTCCGTTGCATTCTGTATTATGCAGGAATTCGCCCCTAGAAACAATTCTTCTAGAGGAGTGTGTAGTGCCTTATAGCGGTACCATACAAAGGCACATGGAGTGCCTACAGGTCTATAATATGAACTCATACAGACTCTGTGTGAGTGTAAAGGGTCCAGGCATTAGCCGTGTACTTGAGCCTAATGCATAGGTTCAAAAAGATATAGATATCAATATAAGCAACGCTGTTTAAAGAGCAAAAGGACATTATTTACTGAGTAGTCGGGCTGGGCTTATATGATGACTATTGACTTGTGACTGTGTCACGCAAGAGACTTTATGACATACAGAGCCCCATATATTTACACTAGGGGTATGGTCCAACATAGTGGTGGTCTTAGGCGGACGAAGCCCAGGTCACTTGCAGTGTCAAATTGTCACGATTTTACTGGGTATTACCAGCACAATCTTTCAGCCATTGTCCACTGCTTGCCGGCATGATTTTGGGGGACCGCACCGTAGCCTAGCTTTATGATGTATGTAGATCTTTATGGCCTTGATGAGGCTGCCACAATATGTAGCACCAGAGACGTAGCTAGGGGTTTAGTACATGGGGGGGGGGCAAACACATCTGAGTGAGCCACAACCCAGTGGGCCCCCCATTGCTTGTTTACCAATGCAGAGGCGCATCCGGCGGAGTCAGGCTTGCATAAACAGCGTAGTTTGCTGTGCAGCTCTGTTTCTGCAAACTTCCATAGAAGTGAATGAGTGTTACGGAAACAGCATAGCAAACTACGCTGTTTACATAACTTTCATTCACAATATAATGCCCTCATAGTCACTATGAAAAAAAAAATGCTCACCTGTCCCCATTCCCAGGATGAGTGGAGGAGATTCCTCTACTCCTCCGGTCTGTGCTATGAGTAACAGCGCATACAGGTGCGATGATGTCACTACATTGACACTACAGCCAGCGTTACACAGTAAATGCTACAGCAGGGTTTCTGACTGCTCCCTGCTCCAGTATTGGATTCACTGTACCTGCATTCTGAGGATGCAGATAAAGTAGAGTCACATACATGTCACCGTGGCCCAGCACACCCCTGGGCCTCATCATGCCACCCCCCCTCGCTAGCTACGCCTCTGTTTAGCACCTGTAATTCAGCTTTCCCAATATTTAACTTCCCACCGTGACAACATAACTTCCTGCCATGGGCGCATCAGTGGTTGTTGACATTTAGGGTACGGGCGCATACGCATTTGGTTTATCTAAACTGACGCAAGTAATTTGGCAATAGAAGTCTACGGTGACATTGAAATTCAGGTCAGACAGTGCATTCTCCCTGCTATTATGTTAAGTAATTATTGCAGGTGTTGTACGTGCGGATTGCCGCATGCCATTTTTGTATAGCCGCTTGCATTTTTGGATGCTTGGACAATACTACTGCATACCGCAATTGGTTTTGCAGAGAGGTCCGCACAGTGTTTGGATGTGCAGGTAAACAGGAAGCACAGAAATTACAATCTGCCTAATGATCAGAAATAAGTTGAAAAATTTAAAGAACTCAAGTAACATGGTTCCCGGACAACGAATGCGCTTACAAAAACCGCATCATAACTGCATTGAAAACAGCATGAGGTATAACACTATGCCTCAATATATGCCTGTACCCTTAGACTACAGTCACCTGATTTGAATACATTTGATACTAAGTTTGGCGCACACAGACACATATAATGCAAAAGAATGTCTACCGGAAAGAAGCGCTTATCTGCACAGAAGAGAAGTTCACTCCTCAGTGATAACATTTTTACTGGCCCCTTTTACTCTTGTGTCTATGGCAGCTGTCACTCAACAAAAAGTTAAGCATAATGCCCTCACCTACTTACAATAAAAAACTTGGGTCATCCTAATCCACTTATAAAATGCCTTTTTATAATTGACACGTGTCTTTGCTATTATATTCCAAGGTCATACATAGAGACAGCCCTGTGGATAGTATAGGACCCAGCTAAGGTTGACCACAACCCTATCCCATATAGCGGGAAGGTAGACCAAGCCTGAAGAAAACATTGGGGACTGGTGGCCTTACTACAAGGAATGAGAAAAGAGAAAAGGTGAACCTGCCCCGGGAGGGGAGACCCACTTTGTTTTTTTGCTAATAACTAAAATATTAGGTTGGTTTCTCATGGTCATATTTTGTTGCGTTTTTAGCATGCGTTTGTTTCGTTTTGGTAGATAAACTCCAATGTCTCTCAATGAGAGTTCATCAACCAAAAATAAAAATAAAAAATCCATGCTAAAACCGCAACAAAAACGCATCATGTGAACCCAGACTAAAGGCCCTTTTACACTGGCCAATGATCCAAATGAGCATTCATATGAACGCTCATTTCCGATCATTAACCTTTGTAAACAGGACAACAGTCAGCCGATGAACGAGCAATCGCTTGTTCAACGGCTGATCATATAGTTTATGCAGCAATAAATATTATTTTTGTTATTGTTGTGTAAACAGGGAGACGTGCTGCCGACATGATGGAAATGTATGGGGTCAAACGATCGTAGTAACAATTGCTCGTCCCCATACATTACTGATCATTGCTCCTTGTGAAAGGAGCAAACGGGCGCCGATCGACTAGCTGTGTCGTTGATCGACACCCGTTTTCGCGGTCCATATTGGGCTGTGTAAAAGGACCTTAAGACTCCCCTGTTGTCAACTACAAGATAGTGTGAGTTTTACTGGCCCACCAGATGATCCTTCAGTTGGCCTAGATTCTGACATGATAATAAGTTCCAGCAGAAGACAACCCCACCTGAAGCTGGAATGGATCCCTTTTACTAACATTTATCCCATTGTTGGGTATCTTGACAATGGACTTTCTAGTCCTTTCTTAATGACATGACCCATGCTTTCAACAATAAAAGCGTTTAAAGTGCAATATGAACAACTGGAGGCTGGGCCATAAGAATGATTTCCAATGGAGGGGCCACAGTGGTCCAGTAGGGCAGGGAAAAGCATCCATTGATGCCGTGACTACTACAAAGAACATCTCTCCAAAATGGCAGAGATCATAACTTTCAAACCCATTTGACCAACCCTTGTGGTGATTACTAATACTGTATATACAATATATATTTTCCTGGTTTTTTTTTGTCAATCAGTATTAGAACAGTTTGGAGTCTAATACATGCTGTCATCTACTAATTTGAAGCATCTTCATGGGTTTTATCCTCTTGCATGTGAGTTCTGAATGAATCTTATTAGCGTTGTCTAATCATCTATTATTGCATTACTTTAGCAGACAGCTCCGTGATGTGATTTCGGCGCACGGACAGCCTATGCTATAATGCAAGCATGACATGAAGGATTTTGTCACTGTTTATGCTCCAATACTGGAAGTAAAAAAAGGAAACATCACATACACATACACAAGTATTGTCATCTTTCATTGAAATGTTTTTGGCATGCAACTCCTGGTATTTAGTAGAATTCATTCTGCCTTCAATTTTTACAAGAGTCCCTGGACCACTAGTAGTGAAAACAGCCTCAAGCATCAATGATCCACCCCTTCCCCCCATTTGACAGAAACTTTTGTTAGTTCTATTGCAGCATGGTGAAGTGAACATAGATTGTAGGTATTCGGTTCAGAGAAAGCAGGAGCAGTGATGTTGAATGTAATGATGTATCACCCTTCACCCCCTCTATAAATTTGCTGTATCTGTGCTCAGACAGCACTTTCAGTGTGTGGCATCAGGGTTTGCCTGGGCATATGTTAGAGGTATAATTTGATGTTTCTGGGCCCTAATGCAAAATCTGTAAAGGAACCCGCCCAACTGTCCTGTCTAATTACCAGTACTGCTGTCCTCTTAAGTGACAGAGCTACCATGGGGACCCCTTAGACAAGTCCTGGGTGCAACAGAAACCTCTGCACACATCTGGCACGCGTTTCTCAAAGAGGTAGAGGATGTGGGAAAGGAGGAATCCTCCAGCTCACCGATCCAGTTGAACCAATATCGAATGCGCACGGATCATTGTGGCGGCACACGTTGTGATTGAAGCAAAAAGAAGAAGGTCTGGAACCAGCGCTTGGTAATAAAAATAAGTCTTCCAACTTTATTTCATTCCTTTAAAAATTCCGACTAAAGAAAGGGGTGGTTGCAAAACAGTTAGCCACGCGTTTCTCACTCTGTTCACGATGCCTTTGTGTAGGTGTTGATATTTACTTTACTTTAGCAAAGTACAGTAACTTAAAGTGTGTGTAGATAGTGTCATAGATACTACAAATATGAGACAATAACTGAATGGTCCTTTTTAAAACAGCTGCATAGAAACACACTTACTTTTCCTTGCACAATGGGGGATCTGGCATACCTACTGAACACTATGTTATTGCATTCTTTTGAGCTACAATGATTCGTGGCAATGTGCCAGGGCCAGTTTGAGATATAACCAGGTGAAGCAGCTTCCTTGGATACAACATAGGTATGTAAGTCATGCAGTGAATGTGATCAGTTTTTCCTATTTCAGAAAGATAAATATATCTTCAATGAAACTATTGATCAACAACACAATTTCATGACCTTGCTAAATGAAATTCATTTCATTAAGATGACAAAAGTCGAAAGAAGATACACCATGGAATTTTCTAATGTCTTGAAGCTTATAATGATGGAAGATATGGCAAAATAAGGGAATCATATACCTATTCTGGTGATTTTTGGCTATTGTCCAGTCTGCTTGCCCATCATTCTCTTGTAAGTCCTGGGTGCTAAAACGTCATGTTCTCAAAAATACATGAAACGCTCATACCTACTGTATATAACCTGTAAATTTTTATTTCTCAGGATGCATTAAAAAGGTAGGTAACATGATACCCTACTATGTATAGCGCAGTGCAGTCGCGGAGTGCCGGGTGCCAAGAGTGTCAGCTGACTACAACTTGTGCCGCTCAACACTGTTCTCTAATGGCTCATGCACACGGCAAGGCCATATGCACGGGTCCTGCATGGTGGCAAGCATTATTATTGACATAGGCACTACATGTGAGACGTAGGCACTCAATGTGAGAAGTAGGCACTCCATGTGTCACCATATGTTGCCTCCGAGAGGCATCATGTTCTTTCCTAGAAACAATGATATGGTATGCAATATATAATATACAATTCGTTTTCTTACAGATTTCATAGATTCTGTCAAGAACTGTATAACCCAAATACACAATATGGTAAAGGGCATGTGCACAAATTTCTATGCACCAACAAAACTCAATGCAAGTCACTCACAGCCATTACATAACATTTAAGTTGACTCTTTTCGAAATTAAAATAAAAAATTGAGAATTTTTGAAAATGAGTCTTGAAAAATTAGGAAGTACCATTGTGCCACTTGAGTGATAGCAGCGGTTGCCTATTTGAGCCTCACAACTGTGTTGACGAGAATGTAGTGATGTATCAATTAAAGAGGGAAGACAACGCCAAAGGTATCGAGCCCGGGGTGTGTAGGACTCTATGCCAAACTATGGCTCCACCAAAAGCAGAGTCCTTCAAATATTGGAGCTGGGAAAGAGTATATCAATGCTCTGCTCCTCTTCTGCAGAGATGAAGGGACTGTTTAACAACATATGTTCAGATGGGAGATGGGTGGTAGATCAAATGTCAACGTCATGAGAGAGAGAATTTTTGACTTTGTTATCGAGCCTTACAATTCCAATGTACGACCTTCATGGAATGAAAAGAAATATTGCTAGCTATATCATTTATGTAAGAATAATCTTACTTCGCAATGCTTCATTGATACCTAATAATATTTTTCTAGAGAGCGTTTTTTTCAGAGGGTTAACTCCATGGTTGAAAGGGATAGATTTGATTTACAAAATGCAATTTTCTTACCTTTCGGTTTACTACAACAAAGTATCCTTTGTACGTAAACAATATACTCCCCCGGGTCGGAAACAAAACCACATTTCTACACAAGAGCGCTAATTACTAACAAGATCAGCCCGTATTAAAGCTGATCGGTGGAAATGTTTTGAAGACAGAGAAGAATCCACCCACCAACGAGTAAGAATTGCTATTCAATTAAAAAATACGGGAGGTGAACAGTTTACAAAACATGCATCGCAGACACAAATACATTTTAATTATACAATTATTGCTCAAAAGTAAATTATGGGCCTTTTATGCCTGTAGACACATTATAAATCATAGGCGCATGACACACATTCCTGCTTTTAGGTCCCTTTATTAGCAAACTGTCAAAACGAAAAAGGTTGCTTTGGATTATTTTTCTTATTATTTTTTTCTAATTACCTTCATTATAATCATGGTTTATGTATTTCCCGGGTTATCTGAAATAATAAAATCCTGATGCAAATACTAGTCGACTGAGAAAATGCTCATAATTGTCTAGGTATTTAATGAGATTCATGAACATTTTAGATGCCGTTTTCCGCTTGCATGTTAATTTTGTTTTGTTGGATTCGGTATACAATGTTTTTGCATGGTGTCCAAGTGAATCACATCACTGGAGCTGTCTATGATTCACTCAACCATCTCAATTTACTACTCCAAATTCTCAATCGTGTTTAGAATATTTTTCACACATTTGGACCAAACGGAAGCTTAGTTATGCCTGCCATAAACATAGGGTTAACCAATACAACTTGGTGCACGTGGCCATTACAGATCTGTGCAAGTTCTGGGTTGTACGGAGTCATATACAGCCCCTACATAAATCTATACGACCCGACTGGTCCTCGTTATGCCTCCAATTTCATACAGAGGCATTCAATGTTTTTTTTTTCCCCGTATATATATTTTACTGCTGCCATTCAAGAAATGAGAGACTGTATCAACCTGATGAAGGGACCTGTCCGGTCCTGAATCGCATAGTGTATTAGCAACAATAAAGATATCGAAAAATCTATACATCGATTTGACTACTTACCGGTCTGGCGTGGCGTCCTGGAAGCTGCAACCTTTTTCTTCAAATCTCAATTTTCATACAGAGGCATTCAAAGTTTTTTTCCCCCGTATCTATATTTTACTGCTGCCATGCAAGAAATTGGAGAATATTGGAAGTAACTAAAATTTGGGCCTATTTTGCCAGTCTAATAGAGGTTCCATAAGTGTTCCCCAACCTTGGGCATTGGAGTCAGACGTGGCTTTTAATCTCTCAGCATGTGGTTCGCCAGCTTTCAGAAGCTGGAGATATTGTAAACTAGTGGCATCAGGAATGTCATGGCATTACCCAAGGTTGGCACTCGGATCAAAACCATATCACTGGTAGTTGATGGGGTTGCAACCCCTGTCCTTATACCCTATTATTCATACCTTAGAAAAAAAAACATGTAGGTGAATCTGGCCCGCAAGCTACAAGAAGCCTGAATAAAACCTGATCGAAACATAAATGTGTATGCAGGGTACGGAATTTTTAACTCTATCATTTCCAGAATGCGCAGTTTAGAGGGAATACTGGGGGGGGCTATGTTTTCACAGGCGCTTGTATTTGTTTACATGCTGCCTGTCTGTACAGTCCGCTGTATGGGTGCATTACATATAGTACAGAAGCCTTAATGGGCATAAAGGTAAATATTTATTATGCAATTTGTGCCAGTTTTCTGGTGGAAAAAAGTAGCAAATTTTGCGCACGCCTGTTTTGCGGAAAACACTTAGGACTTTCTATCATTTTTACGCAGCTCTCATCTATTTTCTGAAAGGGGACATGGCTAAGCGAGGGGACAGGAGCTACGCCAGACGTCAGAAATTGGAGTAAATGAACGTTAACCTCATCATAGCTTGGGCACATTTTACTCCAGCGAGCTTCTGTTCAAGACTGGCGAATAAAAAAAAAGCCGGTCTTAGTAAATTCTCCCCAGTGTGATCTTAATTGTGATTTTTAGCAGGTTTTATTATAGCAAATGCAAACACTTCACGAACTCAGTTATTACAGACGTACGGCCACTCATGGACAATACTATTGTTTATAATCTACATTTGTCAATCTGTACCCAGAAACTGCTGATTCCTTGAGGAGCTGTTCTTAGTGAACACCATAGCTCACAGTTTAAGACATTATTGCATGGTCATCTACAGGGCCGCCATCAGGAATTTCAGGGCCCCCTACAGCTAAATTTTATGGGCCCCCCTACCGTGGCACCGCCTGTTAACGGTACTTCGTCCAGCACTATATCATGGTACCCAGGGCCGCCATCAGGGGGGTATTATGGGTACTGATGTGAGAGGCCCGGCCAAACCTAATTGAAAGGGGGGCCCGGCAACTGCCGCGACTTGCCTTTGGTAGAAAAAAAAACAGACCCCTGCAATGGGGCTTGTTTTTTTCACCAAAAGAATGTCGTGAGCTGCGGGCCCCCCTTTCAATTAGGTTTGGCCGGGCCTCTCACATCAGTACCCATAATACCCCCCCTGATGGCGGCCCTGGGTAGCATGGGGGTCGTCATGGGGGCCGTCAAACACCGCCGCCCGTGCGACCGATCGCGCGCACCCGCAAACTCCCGCGCATGCGCACCCGCGACCGCCTGGAACCGCGCACCGAATTTTGAGGCAGATTTTGACCTGCCCACAATATCTTGCCGCGTTTTTTGCCCGCGGCGATTGAGGACAGCAGACAAAAAACGCAGGGAAAAATGCATTTTCTGCCTCCCATTGATTTCGATGGGAGGTCAGAGGCGGAACCGCGGCAAGAAAGAACGTGCTGGTTTTTCTTTTTTCCGCGACTTAGTCTTATTGATTTCAGATTAAATCAATGGGAGGCGGTTTTGGAAGTTGCTTGGTGCTGATTCTGACGCAGTGTCCGAGTCAATATCAAGGCCCAAAAACTCTGTGAACTGGGCCTTATTGTTAGGGCTTATTCAGACGAACGTGTAATACGTCCGTGCAACATGCGTGATTTTCACGCGCCTCGCACGGACCTATGTTACTCTATGGGGCCGTTCAGACTGTCAGTGATTTTCACGTAGCGTGTGTCCTCTGCATAAAACTCACGACATGTCCTATATTTGTGCATTGGTCGAGCATCACGCACCCATTGAAGTCAATAGGTGCGTGAAAATCAAGGCCAGCGCTTCCGCAGCCGTATAAACTATGAATGAAAACAGAAAACACCACGTGCTACAAACATACAAACAGAGTGTCATAATGATGGCGGCTGAGCGAAAATCACGCAGCCACGCATCATACGCTGCTGACACACGGAGCTCTTATGGACCTTTTGCATGCGCAAAACGCCACATTTTTGCGCGCGCAAAAATCACACGCTCGTGTAAATCCGGCCTTAGGGTAGGAACACACTAGGCATGAACGCTGCGGATTTTATGCAACACATTTTATTGTGGAAAATCCGCAGCGTATCACAGTCGCAGCAGAGTGGATGAGATTTAAACAAATCTCATCCGCACGCTGCAAAAATAATGGACCTGAAGTGTGGCTTTTTAAGCCGCAGCGTGTCAATTTATTCTGTGGAATCGCTGCTCCTCTGTTGCGGAAATGCTGCGGTTCTGCCGCAAAAATCACAAATGAGAAAAAAAAAAGGTACTTTTTTACATTTATAAAAAAGTTTAGACTTACCCCGGCCGTAGTCCTGGTGACGCGATCCTCTATTCTTAGCGCAGCTCGGCCTCCTGTTATGACGTTTCATCCCATGTGACTGCTGCAGCGGTCACATGGTCTACAGCGTCATCCCAGGAGGCGGGGCTACGTTCAGAAGAGAGAGATGCGTCACCTAAACTACGGCCGGGGTAAGTCTAAACTTTTTTTTCCCTGCAGGATTCCCGCAGCGGACAAGCCTCACGAAACCTGCGCCACTATTTGGTGCGGTTTTGCTGGCAGAATTCCCTGCGGCTACCGGGGCGGATAAGCTGTGTAGTTTTACTCAGCGTATCCGCCTAGTGTGTCCCTTATGATGTCGCTCCTGGAGCTGCTGCCGGTCTCTAAATAGGAAATTGGTCCAGTAGAATTTGGAATTATTTTTTTTTGTGAACCAGCTTAAAAAAATACAAAACTTTTGTGTTAGGGCCTGTTCACATCACCGTTCGCTTCCGCTCCGGGGTTCCGTCTGAGGTTTCTGTCGGGTGAACCCCGCAACGGAAATTGAAAGTGACAGCACAGCTTCCGTTTCAGTCACCAAAAACGGAAAAAAGAAAAAGCAGCACGTCCTTTCTTGCCGCGGTTTCGCCTCTGACCTCCTATCGAAATCAATGGGAGGCAGAAAATGCATTTTTCGCTGCGTTTTTTCTCTGCTGTCCTCAATCGCCGCAGGCAAAAAACGCAGCAAAAAACGCGGCAAGATAGTGTGGGCAGGTCAAAATCTGCATCAAAATTCTCTAAGGAATTTTGAGGCAGATTTTTTCGGCCTGCAAAATACTCTGTGTGAACAGGGCCATACATAAACAGCACTTTGAGACATTTTACTCACCGTGTCAGAAGAGCTGCTCCCACTCCAGTCCTCGTCAGGCGATGTCTTCGGTCCAGATGTCGTCCTTCACCTCCAGGCTCCAGGCTCCAGAAAATGGCGGGGATCGAAGAACTCCTGCCGCCGCTCAAGAACTGGACTCCTCCCCCTCTCCTTACGCAGCTACGCTCTGGAGAAGGAGGAGGAGGAGGCGGAGTCGGACGAGGAGGCGCTGGACGAGGAGGCTGACGAGGAGGACGAGGAGGCGGAGTCGGAGGCGGGCCAGCAGGTAATTAGACTGTGCGCCGCTGTCCTGGCTGTTCTTCCCAGTTGATTGGTCGCTGTACTTTTGGTGCGTGCGCACCGCATCCCTCTCGGCGGCGGGCACGAGCGGGTTGCTTTCCGGCGTGAGCGCGCGTTTGCTGTGTTTCGCGGCGGTGTTAGATGAGAGGGGGGCCCGCAGCTCACGGCGGTGTTTGACGAGAGGGGGGCCCACAGCTCACGACATTGCTTTGGTGAAAAGAACAGGCCCCATTGCAGGGGCCTGTTTTTTTCTACCAAAGGCAAGTCGCGGCAGTTGCCGGGCCCCCCTTTCAATTAAGTTTGGCCGGGCCCCCTACAGTAGTACCCCTAATACCCCCCTGATGGCGGCCCTGGTCATCTATAGTATTCCTGTGATCAGTATGTCTGTAGGTACAGTGGGACAGATGGCTGTTGGCCAACCACAACCAACTCTGCTATAATATTACACTACTACGCACCTCAATAACAATATACAAATTGGAATCGATTTATCTTTCAGGTGACGTGTTACGACCAACAGATTTGTGAACCCACTGGGCAATTCCACCAGTTTGGCTTAGGGCCACCTCTAAGGGCATTGTCTAAGGGGCCTTCCCAGTCTTCAACCTTCTCTGCGCTGAGGTGGTACTGGCGGAGTAGCTGCTGGACAAACAGATATGGGACATGTACAGGCAGATGGTATCTTGACATATGGAAGCTGACAGCAGATCACTGGTCACAGGTGGATAGCGAATAACTGGACACATGCTGGTAGCAGGTAGCAGGACAAAGGCAGGTAGTAGGCAGCTGGACGCCGGCAGATAACAGATAGCAACAGCAGACTGGATACAGACTGGTACAGACTGGCCACAAATAGCAATAGCGGACTCGATACAGGCTGGTAATGGATAACCGGATGCAGGCTGACCACAGATAGCAATAGCGGACTGGATACAGGCTGGTAACAGACAGCTGGATATAGGCTGATAACTGATAGCAACAGCAGACAGTATACATGATGGTGACAGACAACTGGATACAGGCTGATAACTGATAGCAATAACAGACAGTATCAGGTGCATACAGGAACCTTCGCTGGATAACACTAGGTTGTTCCAATATTGCTCAGGCACCTGGTAAATAGTGAAGGTGCCTTCAATAGTCCTGAGAGGTAGCAGGGATTGGTGGGACATTTTAAAATTTCGCTGGCCCTTTAAGAGGCGGCGGAAGCGCGCGCGCACTAGGAACAGCATAGCCGTGAGCGGGGAAGACAGTTAGATGCTGGTGGTCTGGAGACGGAACAGGCCGCCGGACAAGTTACAAGACCCAGCGGCGGGGGACTGCTGGAAGGGGCAGGACCCGCTGCCGAAGTAACACCATGCAAGAGCTTTTTAAAAAAAAAAAAAAATAAGATAACATAGGTATGAGGAGAGGTGGAGCGACCAGTTGAAGCACTCATTAAGTCTGAACAACCCTTTCCGATAGAAGCCACCACGAGAGTCAACTGATTGCTGTGGCCCAGACTCCTGACACCCCCAGCAAACAGCTGATTTTTTTCAGGAGAATCCGCGGCCAGCAAGACAATTCTTCTATAGCTGCCACTACAAAAGAAATGTAGTATTACATGGCAGCCATTCAGATGTATTACATGGATGGCTCAAGTCCACCGGAGTGGGAGCGAATCGTACTGAGCACCTTTCTGTTCTGACTCAAAGAGGAAGCCCCTTCTATAATGTCCTTATGCCCTAATAGGGTGAATGGACAGGGGTTGTCTTGATAAGATAACCCCTTAAGGCCAGGACCACACATGCAGTATTTAGTGCAGTTTTTGGTCTCCGGTTTTTAGCCAAAACCAGAAGTGGATCCAAAAGGAAGGAAAGGTATAAAGAAAAGACTAATATATCTCCTTTCTTTTGTGTCCACTCCTGTGTTTGGTTAAAAAAAAATGGGCCAAAAACTGCATCAAAACTGTGCGTGTGGTCCGGGCCTTAAAGTTTAGGTGCAGGGCTTGCTCCCTAAGGGCACGCATTTTTCCGCTGCAAATGTTGGTGCAGATTTGGGGCAATTACGCAACTAATCTGCACCAACATTTGCATATTTGACAGGTAATTCAGACATTGCAGAAAACTCAGCGGACTTGCCACAGATTTCAGTTTTTGCATTGCAAAGGCTGAAATTCGCAGTGAAATTCCGCTTCTTCTCCGCAACAGACAGTGCATGCTGCGGAGGGAAAATTCTGCACCGCAGCCTATGGTCCGCAGCGGAGTTTTCCACAACGTCTGAACTAACTTGCCTAAAAATGTATTGAAACAAATGTAAAAAACGGCCGCTGGAGAATTCCACTGCAATTCCGCCACGTCTGAATGAGCCCTAATTTGTTAACCGAAATTGAGTGTATCTTCACTAAAGGGTTTGGTAAGGGGAACCTGACCTATAATGTATGGGGCCAGATCACTCTCAGTCTGCCCCTCGGTATAAGAGACATGATACAAAAACATTTTATGTACATTGCGTGCCTGTTTTTGCTTACATGTTTCCGATTGTAATAATGCCACTTCCTTATGAAATAAATACAAATTTTAAGTAAAAAACAAACAACTTCATGCAAGTTTCAAGCCTATTAAACATATCATTATCCTGTACAAGATTATAGTGAGATAGTAAAATGCCACAGTGTAGACTTCCTCCATGTACTTTATATAAACTCAGCAGCGTAATAACCATAATCTAATATTTATCAATAGATCTCGGAATGTCTATTTTTTAAATGAAACCTCTGATCTATGCAAAAAATCTCCTTGGGCACATTGTACCTTCATCTTAATAGGCGGTTTGCAACAGACAAAACCAATAATTGCTTTTATGGCTTTTGCCATTTCAGGTCTGAATGTCAGATTTTATCAGTTTGAAAAAGAAACAACCAAGAACTTCAGTTTTTTCCTTAGGACGAGGCTTTGTAGGGCCACTTGTCTTCCTAACACAAATAGAATGTAAAGATGTCACCCAGTCTTTGTATTATTTGACATGACATCCAAGGCAACAAATTACAACAAAGCAATAAAACCAATACAGATACCTGTTAACCAATGCATCACTTCGAAAGCAACAATCCTCAGTAGAAAAGATGTACTGTTTTTTATTTGCTTTTTTTGTCATTTATTTTCTAATAAAAACCAGGAGGAAACTTTATAGAGTTTATATTTGAATTACTTGCAGCAAATGTAAAATCTGGAGCTGGCAGAATGACTTTCTGGTTTTTTTTATGACACTGTTCTTTGTTAATCGGATTTAAAACTTCACTTACCTTATCAGTAAACTAGATATGCCCAGTACCGTTTAGAGGCAGTACCATATAGGGGGCGCCATAGAGATTGAAATGTGTGACTTTCACTTTCCTCCTTATTTTAAACATAAAAATAATAAAAGAGGAGTGTTGGGTACTGATAAAGAATCATCTTGTTCACATCTGCGTTGGAAGCTCCATGAGGGGCCTCCATTGCAGATCTGGCCAAAAATACCGGAAACAATAGCGCAGCGTGCTATTTCGGTTTTTCGGTAAAACCACAGACACCATGACGGAAACTGGACAGAAATCTTTAACTCCTTAAAGACCAGGCCAATTTCAGTTTTTTCATTTTCGTTTTTTCCTCCCCGCCTTCCAAAAGCCATAACTTTTTTATTTATTTTTCGACATAGCCATAGCTTGTTTTTTTGTGGGTCAAGTTGTAGTTTTTCATAGCACCAGTTATTGCACCGCTTAATGTAGTGGGAAGCTGAAAAAAAAATATTTGTAGGGTGAAATGGGCAAAAAACAGCAAATACGCCATTTTTGGGGGGTTTTGTTTTTACGGCGTTCATCAGGCGTTAAAAACGACATATTCACCTTATTCTACAGGTTGATACAATTACGGCGATATCAAATGTATATGTTTTGTTTTATGTTTTACCACTTTTAAAAAAATAAAACTATTTGCTAAAAAAAACAATGTTTTGTGTCACCATATTCTATAAGCCATTCTTAAATTTTCGGGGGTGAGCTGTAGTTTTCACTGATACCATTTTGAGGTACATGCGACTTTTTGATCACTTTTTATTCCATTTGTTTGGAGAGCTAAGGTGACCAAAAAACAGCAATTTGCATGTTTCATATATATATATACTGTGAAGGAAATAAGTATTTGATCCCTTGCTGATTTTGTAAGTTTGCCCACTGTCAAAGACATGAACAGTCTAGAATGATTTACAGATGATTTGCAAAGAGGAGTGGGCCAAAATTCCATCTAACATGTGTGCAAACCTCATCATCAACTTCAAAAAACGTCTGACTGCTGTGCTTGCCAACAAGGGTTTTGCCACCAAGTATTAAGTCTTGTTTGGCAAAGGGATCAAATACTTATTTCTCTGTGCACAATGCAAATAAATATATATCATTTTGACAATGTGATTTTCTTTTTTTTTTTTTAATATAATCTATCTCTCACTGGTAAAATTAACCTAACCTAAGAATTCTAGACTGTTCATGTCTTTGACAGTGGACAAACTTACAAAATCAGCAAGGGATCAAATACTTATTTCCTTCACTGTATATATATATATATATTTTTTTACTGCGTTCACTGAGCGGGTTAAACAACACTATATTGTGATAGTTCAGACTTTTACGATGATACCAGTTATGTTAACTTTTATCTTTTTAGCATTGCCTTAGGGAAAAAATAGGAAAAGTTTGTTTTTTTTACTTTTATTATTTATATTTTTTGGGACATTACTAAAAACTTTATTTAACTGTGTTTTACTTTTTTTATTAGCCCCCCTAGGGGACTTGAACCAGCAATCGTTGGATCGCTTGCATGATATAGTGCAATACTAATGTATTGCGGTATATCGTGATACTGACAGTCTCCTTTGAAGCCCTGCCAGAGGGAGGTCTTCAAAGGAGTACAAAGATGGCAGACCTGAGGGCCTTCATTAGGCCCCCAGGCTGCCATGACAACCATCGTCACCGGCCGATCCCGTCGTGTGGCGTGTTTGAGCGGGCGCCCCCCCTGATTCTAACATTTGCCGCGGTCATGATGTAATCTTTGATTCTGCCTGTTGTAGTGAGGTGTCAGCTGTATAACACAGCCGTCACCCGCAGAGTATGGAGCGCGCTCAGCCCGCGAACCCACTCAATACTTCCCCTTAACGGCTGCCACATACATGTATGTGGCATGTCATTAAGGGGTTAAAGTCAATGGGTTTTGTTGGCCACCGGTGGTGTCTATCGTACAACAGAATAAGCGATTTCAGTATTTTTATTTTTATGCTCCTTTGATGTAGCAGAACAATGAAAATACCAGCGCAGATGTGAACAGGCCCTAACAGATAAAAGGATTTTTCATATTGGAACCGAAAGTTACTTCCATGGGAACTGGTATTGTTTGGTTCTGTTCACATTTGCATATTATGCTTTCCATCAGTGGTTCTAGCATTTGTACAGCAGGACTAGCATAATCTGCAGTGCAATACTTGACCCCAACAAACCTGAATAAAACAACAATAAGTCATTGAGATCCATGAGGATTTGTCGGGACCCACTTGAAAACTGCTGCAGTATAGCTGCCATTATCTATGGAAGTCATGACGCTTGCCATTGAACAATAACAAGATGGATCACGACAGTCCTGAAGAGATTTTTCTACTATAAAAAGATCCTGACACCTTCCATTTCTCATGTTAATTAATTACTTTAAATCAATTACTTATGACCCTGTTCACACTAGCATTATGGCTTCTCTTTCTAATGAAAGCAATGACGCTATGACGGATCCATTTTCTGACAAATCCAAATGGACACTAAAGGAGCACATTGATTTTAATAGGCTCATTTTAAAGTAATTTGTAATAAAATGACTAGAGAAAGCCTAACTGCAAATATAAAGAACATCTCCATTCTCACTGTCAAAGCGATGAGAATTCACATTTCGGATTAATTAAAGAGTTTGTATAGAGTTAGAAAAATATTTCTGCTTTCTTCTATCAACAATGCCACTCCAGTCCACAGGTTGTGTGTAATATTGCAACCCAGCCCCAATAACTTAAATGGAGCTGAGCTGCAATACCCGACACAGCCGATGGACAGGTGTGGCGCTATTTCTGAAAGAAAGCAGCCATGTTTTTCTAATCTTGTTTTACTTTTTTTAAAGCATGAGAAGCAACAAACAACTAATGGGTTAAAAAAATAGCCATGTAGGTAAAAAGGTTGGTTCACAGGGAAGTCATCTTGCATCTGCACCATCACCATCATTACCCAAGAGTCAACTGAAACCAATGATTTGGTCCTAAAAGATGGACCTCCCCATTATTAAAGCCAAGTTAACCATTTTATATTGCTCCACGGCATTAAAAATATAGCAACTTTGAAAATCTACCATTTTTTTGTGTGCCTACAGCTCCAATGCAGACCTATGTGTCTCCATGGTTACAGACTACAAACAAACTCTGTGTAGTCAGATCCTGCAGTCCTACTCCCTTTCATCTGTTCCCTACTTCTTACTAACTTACATTTGGTATGTTAGCAAAAAGTAGGGGACAAATGTAATAGTGCACTCAAAAAGATTTAATAAAAAAGCATTGCACATGTAGAAGGGTCCTTTTTAAAAAATTCCCCCGTTGATGGTGCCTAATTCATGTGATACAAACATTTCCATTGAATGTACTGGGCAGGCTATAAAGCCTATTTGTGTTGGCTTCACAACATACATCTGCTCTAATAACCATTTATATGTAAATATCAGCAGGTTTTACTTTAAAATTACAGATCAGAAATAAATAACAAAGCAAAAAGGTAACAATTGGAAAATATGGGGATGGATCGAATGGGATTATCCATTAAATAAGTTTGATCCCACATATACAAATGATCTTATGTGACTAATGTATTTCTTTGTGAAGAGCATATTATCTGTTTGTTTTGTTTAATGATCCCAGGAGAGGATATAAAGCTTCGGAGGATGCACTTTTCAAGTGGATTAAAGTTTGCATTAGAGAGAGTTACAGAGATTATTCCCCATCCAGTTAATTTTATACTGTAATCCACAGATAGCTCATCAGGTTTCCAGAGGAAGCCGGGGCTCAGTAAGAATAGCGAGCAGTATGGAAGCCTCATTTACTGACTTTATCATTCTTAGCAGAGATTGAAGCAATGGCTAAAAAAAAGCTCTAACATTTCGCCACAAATATGTTTTTCTGTCCTATAAAGTCCACATATTTACACTGATTATAGAGGATAAAAACTGAAATAATTAGATCTAATTCAGTTATATTAGACATAATAAACTACAAACGTGTACAATCAAACCAAAATATACCCTTGGGTCATGTCCAAAATGTCTTATGTCCTTGTAAGAACGCCAAGGTCAAGCCCCCTAAATAAATTGAAGCACCAACACAAATTTATACGAAATACTATACTAGAGGTGTAACTTGAAGCACCTGTGCAAACCTGTATCAGGGTCCCCCCAACCATCATATGTGGCATTTACAGTAATGGTGTCCTCCTATATGGTAGAGGGGCTATTTGGCCCCATCGGGCATCAGGGACTGGGTGTGAATTCACTCTCTGCACCCCATATAGTCACCTAGAAGCCATAAAGTGGCATAAATAGAGCAGATATGGCCCCATAGCAAACATTAACTTTAGCTCCCCTGCTGTTGCTGGTCAATGTCATCACAACCTGGCATTGACGCCCCTTCCTATACAATGTAGGAGAGAAAATTGGAGAGACCTATAAAAAAAATTGGTACAGTCAATGCAATGCCTGTATTTAGTATATAGAAGGTAATAGATACTCTGTATAGAGGCAGAGCAATGAACTAATATATTTCTCCTGGGGGAGTAACATATGCTAAAGAAATACATGAACAAACCCATTCTAATCTCCAGTATTGCTGACATTTAAGTTGATGGATATATTAAAATTAGTTTTGCGATATTTTAAAATCAGTTTCAGCCATCTTTCTATTTAATAAGAGTACATGGTTGAGCCTTAAATCTGCTTTTACAGCACTTAACTTCTTCATGGGGCTAAAGAGCATAAATCCTCTTATGATCAAAACACCTGATTTGTCGACATTAATCTTAAAGGCAGAAAAGGTTTTAATGGAAGTTATTTAGTATTTTTTTCTGCACTTTAATTCAAGGTGCCTTTGACAAATATTTAGATAATAGGATTTAAGAATATCAAAACTAAGCGCTGAAGGGCTAATTTATTGTAACCTATTGTGACCAACAGGGTGTTGCTTTACTGCTCGCTGATTGTCAACCCTGATTGGATTTCATGTGAGAATATCCAATGTTATTACAAATTCTTTTCAGAAACAGAGGATTTGGAGCTCAGTATTACAAAAACAGAACAGATTATTTAGATGGTGTCCAGGATTGGATATACACTTCAAGTACTATGGGCAAATAAAACAGGGTGCCCACCATGGGTGGCCCAATCCATCAACTAGGTGGATACTAATTTTGGAGACACTTCTTACAACTGAGTTAGTGAAGTTGACTCAAAAGAATTTACAGTACTAATCTTGAGATGATACACTTAATTGTCAAGCACATTTGTACATTTCACTTGAGAGCTGGCACTTTTTCTGCACATACAAGTCCAAGACCCTAATCTACATTTGGGTTTATTGAGACCATGAAAAACTATCTACAATTGTAGCAGAGTATGTTGATGCAGCAGAGCTCTGACTCAAAACGACAATGTGTTATATGCCATTTTCTATAGGATTGCAGGTAAAACTAGGTGTTGTATAGTTTGGACGACCCATTTTCTTATGTTAGGTCTCCAGATGTTTAGGTGATCATGGTGGACCATGCTGCGGGTGCTCCCTACAATCAGCTCTCATTGATGCTTAATGATCACTGCAGCAAGATAAAAGTAACATTAGACTTCCATTATCATATACAGGGCAATAGGGCTCTGTAGTAAGAAATACGAACCCTTTTGAATTTAGTGGACCATCCATTGATTTCAATAGAGGCACCGAGTCCTCCAGAGCTCCTTCCGGTGGCTCTACACTCACAACAATTATTGTTTGATCACTTTATGATGATATTATTTGGACCCTGCATGGTATTTATGTGTTGTTTTTTTTAACGTCTATTGTCATTGTGCTATTGCTATTTCTTTAAATATATTCTAGCTGTATAATTTGGCATGTAATACAGAACAATAGGGATTCGAAGTACAGGGTCCGTACACAGGTCTAAGTTCAATGACACTGAAAACAAGATTTTTTTTTAACTGTATCCAAAAAAGTAGCAAGTTCTGATAAGATTAGAAGCAAAACAAGAAGCAGATGTCACGGTTATGGGGTATGTGGAACCACTAGGACGCTCCGCCGTAGCGGAGTAGCAGCTGGCCAAACAATTGCCAATAACAGTCTCTAGGACAAGAGCACCTGGATAGATGATTTTGCAAACACTCAGCATGGCAGACACTAGTCACAGCATATACGTGGCGTAGCAACACCTGGCGTAACAGGCACTTGACACAGATGATACTTGGCACAGATGAAAATCTCGAATCTGACGCTAGATTACGCACTGGAACAAACACAATTATTGGATATGGGATACAGGAAACGGGTACACAGGATACAACTAAGGGACCATTTGCAAAGACTAACATGGGCAGACACAACAACGCTCAGGCAAGGAGAGGAAGGGCAGAACCCTTTTTAAGGTCCAGGATGTACAGGGATTGGCTGGGGAAGATTTGCATGATGCGCGCACTAGCCCTTTAAAGCCGGGAATGAGCGTGCACACCCTACAGGATTCAGTGGGGGAGTTGCAGCCTCGTGTGCCAGCATCTCTGTGGAGGGAGACGCCGGCATGAAGAAAGCGTCCTGCGGTTACGGCTGCCGGTAACTAGGATGTGCCGGCGGTCAGCGACCGCGGGCACAACATCAGAGTTCTATTACAATCTGCAATAAACTTTTAAAGCAAATAAAATGTGACAAATACAATGTTTTACTTTTCAGTTAGTATCAAAATAATGACATGAAAGATAAATAACAAACAAATAAAAGTCACTTTCATTTGGCAACATAAATGCACATAATTCTGGCTTATTTTGTGTCATTTAATTAGTATCGGATTGGGATGCCAGCGCTGACACATCTCTGCTAAGTTAAAGTATCCCATTATTGGTGTGTAATGGGGATAGGCTTTGCAAGCTTAACCAATGTTCTGCTTATTAACCTAATTCACTAGTAACACCACTGAGACACAAGGCTCAAAATACCCCATGCCTTAGCAGTAAGTAAGGGGTTCCAATTATTGGGACTGAAATCCTGACAATGTGTTTGGTAATACTTTCAAATAACTTTGCAAGAACACACGCTATCTTCTCATACCCACTAGACCACAGACTGGGTGGAATGCCACATACAAAAAAGTGGAATTTTGTAACAATGTTATATTATTCCAAGCAACGACTTTATTTGACAGTTCAAAATGTTTACAAAAGTACTTGCATATTCATATATGACAGCAACAGATTCCCATAAGGCTAATCTCTTTGCTAGAAAGGCCTGTTATGACAATTCCACTGCAGCTGCCAACAGCAACACCAAGGGATTATGGGGATTTATATATTTATACTCCCAATCTGAACAGACTATTAGCAGTGGGGAGGGGAGGACGTCCCCCTCACACCAAAAGAAACAAAATAACTAATAAGTGATATCCCAGTGTAATCACACATCACGGTCTGTATTCCACCTCGGAATTCATGGCTTACAAAGTGTCATACAGTTTTGGCAGCAAAACACAAAGAGGATTAGAGCATATGGAAAAGATTTAAAATAACCGTCTGGAATCTTTTGCATTGAATGCAGTGAAATAGTCATCTATCTATCTATCTATCTATCTATCTATCTATCTATCTATCTATCTATCTATCTATCTATCTATCTATCTATCTATCTATCTATCTATCTATCTATCTATCTATCTATCTCATATCTATCTCATATCTATCTATCTATCTATCTATCTATCTATCTATCTATCTATCTATCTATCTATCTATCTATCTATCTATCTATCTATCTATCTCATATCTATCTATCTATCTATCTATCTATCTATCTATCTATCTATCTATCTATCTATCTATCTATCTATCTATCTATCTATCTATCTATCTATGAGTCTGTGTCTGTCTGTCAGTCTGTGTCTGTCCGCTTATCTCTTAATCTATTATATCAATTTGCATAAATTTAGGTGGAGTCAAATAGATATCCAAACACAAAGACAATTTAATTATATTACTTTTGACTACTCATAGGCGTAACCACCAGGTAGCAGGCATAGCAGATGGTTTGGGGCATAACAACTAAGGGAGTCCATCTCTGTAGAGAGGTAAGGTACAGTTAGTTATGACTGTGGATGATAGAAGGGCGTGGAAAATGAAATGGGACTCCATTCCAAGTTTTGACATGAAACCCTGTGGTTACCAGTTGTGCCCCTGTTATGTGCATTAAGTCTCTTCTGTGGCATCACTGTTTGCATTATCCCTGTACTGCACCACTATGTGCATAATTATTACATAGTTACATAGTTTGTACGGTTCAAAAAAGACACATGTCCATCAAGTTCAACCAAGGGATTGGAAAGGGGAAGTAAAACATTTCTACACATAGGAGCTAATAATTTTTTTCTTCAAGGAAATTATCTAAGCCTTTTTTAATGCCATCTACTGTCCCTGCTGTGACGGCTCCTGCGGTAGGCTATTCCATAAATTCACCGTTCTCACAGTAAAGAAGGCTTGAGCTGTAATTTTACTGAGTTAAATATCCCTCTACTGTGACATTTCCATGTGTATTATTTCTATGATGTGACATCACTATAAGCATTATCCTAGTACTGTGACATCACCTTGTGCACTTATGTCTAATTATTAGGAAAAGACACATGGCACAGAGTGGAGATCAAAATAATAACTTGCTTTTCATGTTCTGAACACTGAACTCACAACTGATGCTGCTCATAATGGAGTGGGGCCCTATTTAAAGTTTTACTTTGAGGCCCAATGCCTACTTCTTACACCCCAGGTACTAACTACACATGTAGCAGGCACTAAATTGACTGCCGGCGCTTTATGTTCATAGCTTAGTGCACAAAGGCGCTTTACATTATGTGCATAGTGCAGCCGTTCTGATTCAAACTGAATAAGCGTTTCACAAATCACATGGCGTGGGCACCACAGCAGTCAAGTTACCATATCTATAAGTTATTCAATCAAAATAAATGACAACACATAAATCATGTCTGGATTAAACAAAATAGGTACTAGATTCTTGGAAAGGGTGGCGCTTGCCAAATAAGAATAATTCCTGCATAAGTGATATCAGTGTAGAGATTGGTGTAACTTGAATGGGTTGGGGTTGGGGGTAGGGGCAAACTCCATCCTGGATTTATTCATAAAAATAGTGTATGATACTAGTTAGAAGTATTACTTGGCAACGCATCGATAAGGACACTGTGCCCACTGATAAGGTTATGCCATCCACTGTGACATAAACATTATAAGGGGACGATTACAATGGCACTTGTTAACGTTTATGTGTCATAATGCTCTATAGAAGATGGCAATCGCTACTTATAGAACTGGTGTATATTAATCTGTGGCTTTATGGCATAGTGATTAGAATTGCTTTTGTGCCGGGTAGACTTGGATATGACTATGACCATTGCACCAATCATTGTGCCAAGCAAAGTGCCTAAAAGTGGCAAAGAAAGTGAGAACAAGGAGTGAGTAGGCTGCGCATGCTACAGGAATAGCTAATCCAGCGCACTTGTCCATTATCATAACGCTCATGGTCTGCAATCGAGAGTGCCATGTGCATGCCCAAACCCGCTCTTGCCTTTATCTCCTCACTTTCTTGCCTTTTTTCCCCGTATCCCCCAATGGTGGAATACCCCTTTAACCATATTTCATGATAGGCTTGCCTACAGTATAAAATGACAGTTATGTTATCTAACAAAGCTGCACATTTATTCTACCTAATTTACCCATATGTATTTTTTTTTAACCAGTAATTAAAAGAAATGCGTCTTCCCAGCTGAGGCCTGATGACCGTCTGCCGAGTAAAAGACTGTCTTTAGAATCTCTACTCTATCTGGCGTCATCTCTTGGGAATACAATTGTCTACAGGGAAAGGATTGTGGTAGACACGGTATCTAAAATTACATAGCATGTGCCAGCTTCTAAACATCAGAAAGTTGATATGATAATTGCCTTCAATACAATTTTTTTCTTTTATTTGTTTTGTTCACTTTCCTCTGGGATGATTGATAATGAGTCCAAACTGAACAACACAAAAGATTTGTATGGCTGAAGAAATTCAAATGTAGGCAAAAAAACAGAGGTTTTCTAGT